>NC_139631.1:12705541-12750541 GCF_964638095.1 Poromitra crassiceps | reverse complement strand
TAAGACATCTTAATTTTGGATAAATATAAGAGGAATTGATTGGCGTTCTCTCACTGTTATTTCCATGCAGCAGTCCCTGCTATGACCGGCGCCATTTTTTATTTTTTTAGTGATCACTGACCAGGGTTTTTGAATTCTTCATGAAGACCTATCTTTACTTCAAAGGAATAAGGAATCAGCTGAAATGAACACAACTATGGACAAACCTTTATTGGTTTGCTATGGATTGTGGAACCTGTTGGAAGTGTCCAGGTTCAGGTTATTCCTTTGGCAGAAGCCATTCACATCACGCCTCCAAATCGGATGAAAGGGCCAAGAGGTAAAGCAAGAGAGAGGGAGGAACAGATAAACTCAACACCAAAATATTCTATAAGTGGAATAGGTTAAGGAATGTTTTGTTGATCACCCAGACTTATTGACTTCAGCTGTATATACCTTTTTCAGGTGGTTAAAAGTCAGCCTTGTCCTTCGATCTAGGCATCTTTATAAACCTTTTAAAAGCTGTAATTCCTTTGAGGTGGAAGCTCGTGCTCTGGATGGCCTTCTATAATTCCCCAGTTCACAGGCGTGTTGTCCTGTGAAAAGAGCTGTTTTCCTCTGCAGATAGTGAGCGCCTCCATGCTCCATCCACACCCAACTCTAAACCGCAACATCTCAGCCTGCTCTCTCTTACAGTACAGCCACAACACAACACCCATTAAATAAAACATCTCTCTCTCCCAGCCTGTTCCCCTCTGAAACACAGTCCTCCTGCTCCGTCCACTTTGGCCATCTTGGTTTCTCCCACATGGCATGGCTTGGTCAACCCGATCTTATAAAAGATTCACAGACCGTTTACACGCATCAAATCACAACACATGCATTATGCAGCGGGGCCAGGGGTGGAGCTCTCCAAACCCCTTCTCGTCTGCTCTTTGCTATCTGTACAGTGTATGTAAACATGGACGTCATGACAGCTCCTCAAGAGTGAAGCCAAAAACATCTCCATCGCCCCCTGCCGTATAGGTCTTAAATCCAGCCTCCTCCGTGTTAGTGGACGCGACCCGTTCTCATTCCCATCGCATCTGACTATATGTCAAGTAGGGATGGGGCCGATCCGATCCAATATCGGTATCGGGTGCCGATATTGGCACTAATTCACGGATCGGAATCAGGTTGTTTTTGTTGTTGTTTTTTTTCCCCAATTCCAGCGCAGGCCGCACAGTTTGCTGGCCGTAATTTGCCCAAGTATAATAGTATCCTTCTTTGCCTTGTATATTTTCTTAATTTTGTCTGCTTTTTGCAAGGTATATTTAAAAAAAAATCTTTAATTGGCCAAATCTTTGCCTATACTGTATATTCAAGAAAAATATTGGTATCGGCATAATATCGGTATCGGCAGATCTCCAAATTCAGGTATCGGAATCGGATCGGAAGTGGAAAAATGTGGATCGGTGCCGTTTGCCTGGGTTTCTAACACCAACCCGTATCCAAACACTAACCCCAACCTCAGTGGCTTTCTTGCCCAACCTCAACAGTCAGTGATAGAAGCAAAACCGTGGCGTGCGTTGATTGAGTCTATACAGGTCTCATCCAATATGCTTTCGAAGGGGGTACCTTTCCCGTCGGCAATGGTGACGGCGAACGGGCATCACATAGTCAAGACGTCAGACGCGATGGGAATGAGAACGTGTTTGAGGATGGGACATGGCAAAGATTGTTTGGTCATTTTAAGTACTTCTGATCACGCTTGATGTATGTTCAAGTTAAAAAAATTCGGATAAGTTTGTTTTTAAATAGTTACTCGATGATATAAAAACAAGATGATTGACAGCTGTGACAGCCACTCTCAAACCACGGCCGAGGCGGCTCAGCCCGACTCTACTGCGCAGACTCCGATTGCAAATGACGTCACACAAGCAAGATGGCAGCTCGCTGAAACAAGATATTTTGGCTTCATTTTTGCATAGCGGTAGGAAGCGGGGATGCCTCATCCATATTTTATATAATACAGGCGATGTTCCACAGCTCATGACTTCACCCCTTCTGTTTCTTCTCCCATATTTATTTCTCATTGGAAAGTTGCCATTTTCCTCTCCTTTCATCTGGGTTTCTTCTCCCCCTCCCTCATTGGTGCTAGAGGTGAAAAGTTGGACTCTAGATATATAATACTAGATATACTGTATAATACTGCTGCATCATGAGAAGCAGCCAGCACAGAGCTAAACCACTCCCTGAGCTCTCTCTGCAATTCTGTTTCTTCACACTTTCTTTCATTGCGTAGATCTCCATCTCTCACATCCTAAATCTCCCCATCCTTTCATCTCCATCTCTGTTTCCCTCTCATGGCGTTTCCACGTGTCGGCGTCAGCGAGTCCTTTCGCTCGCTCACTTCCTATTTCTTCTTCTCTTCTTTCACCATCTTCATTTGCACATCTTCATTTCCCAAGACTCACCGGGGGCCACTGCCTCAATGCTTTCAGCAGGATGTGAGATCTGTCAATCAAACCTTTCCATGTTTTCTTTCAGGCAATAACTTTGACTAACTGGCAGCAAGTTCCTGGATATGTAGCGTTTGAGTTCATGTGGCACAGCAGGATATAGTAATGCATGCTGGAATTGTTTCTTCTCTCCTGTATTATATATCATGCTCAAATATCCCCACACAGCATGCCATGACCAAATGTTGTCATTAGAAAACAACTGTTTTTTGTTTGGTTTTGTGGTTTGTGTTGCGTGCAATAGACATAAATCATGGCAATGGATGATGTTAAAGAGTCAGAGGCACTGTAAGAGAATGAGGAAAATAATATTTGTGTTCCGCTGTAATACAGTAATCTAGATAATGTCATGGTCCTCTGACTTTTTCATTACACGAAAAGTAACGTCTCCCATGTGCGTTTGTATGGCTGTCGATTGAAAATAAACATCCACAAATATCACCATTAGAGACTAAATCAGGAGCGCATGACAAGTAGCTGCAACCACATGGGTTCAAATAGTGTCTGAGGCCGTTCTGGAACAGTAAAACCCCTCTGTGCTCTCTTTGCTGTGTATCTTCACTGTATACTGACATCAAATGAATAGAATTCACAAAGACAGTTAACTGGCCACTGTTAGGAATGATAGGGAGGGTTATTGTCCCTCTTCTCCTTTCTTCCTTGTTTCCTTTCCTAAACACTTGTGACTGGTTTTCATTGAGAAATGAGGTGTGGTTAAGCTGTGTGTCCATGTGATGTCATTGAGGTGCGCACGCAGCCACTGAAGCAGATTTATGAATGAACACTGCCCAGGTGTGTGCGCGCGGCAGATTTGAATGAATGCTCGAGACGCCACACCACGCCAGAGGACCGACACACTCACACACTTCCTTTTGGACCGATACACTTATTTATTGAGAACCAGCTTTTTGCTTTACATTGAGGATCCTTCCTAAAACAACTTAAACTGAACTGAAACGACAAAGACGGAGCTCGCCGCTCTGGAGAGCCAAGACGGTGCTGGCGAGGCCTTGTCGGAGGTCCGCTAACATAGTCAGCTACATCTACTACGGTAAGCTGACCCACCTCTAGTGACTTTCTCGTTGGGAAACCAGTCCTGTTCTGTCTATTTCTATCTCCTCTTTTCTCCTCTTTCACACACTCCAGGTTAGGACTAGCTTCGATAGCTAAATGCCACACACACACACACACACACACACACACACACACACACACACACACACACACACACACACACTCACACACACACAGACACACACACACACACACACACACACACACACACACACACACACACACACACACACACACACCCCTCCGCCCCGCCCACCTCTATTGTTGCTATTTCAGTCCGGGACACAGTGGGTTTGGATCTCCCTGTAGGCTATATGAATCCTATAATAAGAATGTGTGTGTGTGTGTGTGTGTGTGTGTGTGTGTGTGTGTGTGTGTGTGTGTGTGTGTGTGTGTGTGCGTGTGCGTGCATGCGTGCGTGCGTGAGTGAGAGAGAGACAAAGAGAGTGTGAACGAGCAGAAATTGTGTTCGGCCACAGCTATGCCATTTTACGTGCGAGCGCGCTGAATCTTCCAGGAAGTGTAAAGAGCAGCCCTGTGGGTGACCTGAGAGAACTGGATTTTTGAATTACTGTAGGTACACAAAAATGTGTATTTAATGGGCAAAAGCGGCTAATCAGTGGCCAAAATGAGTGAAGACAGTTTCAGCACCATGGAGAGCTCCATTGGTTAGCTACTGATGGAAGACACGTGAGTCTCTGGGAACAGTGAGGGCAGGCTGTGAGTGAGGCCTTACTAAATGGCCAGTCACACCGGGACAGGTAGTATATGTATGCATGCTGAGTAGTTCTGTCCTGGCACTCACACTCACACAGTGTCATTCAGAATCAAACAGAACTGTACTTGGAGTTACAGTATAAGGCTCTATCTGGGTAGACCGCAGATGGCTGTTGATTTAGGTATGCTGGTTCTCTGTCAACTCCTCTGAGTCATGATGCTTGTGACTATATAAATAAACTTGGTTTGACATGTTAGAGGAAAGAGGGTGTGTGAGAGCAGGTAGGTAATTCAGGCCATCAAGTAGGTCCCTCCATACTGTTTATTGAGTTGAATTAGAGCCTTTGAGACATGCTGGCTATAAATAACCTTAATAAATAAAGAGATTTGACGTTAAAAACTGATTTCACTGGTTTCATACACCTGTACCTTTTTGAGTGTTAATACAGTATATTGAATTTTGTATATTGACAACGAGAATACTTATATAAATTAATTCACTGGTATAGCCTACTGACAACCATGCATTTGTATGTTTGGCTCCTTGTTCACTTGGATTTGACCTCTGTCTTGTTGCCTCTCTCTGTTGTTTTGCTGTTTCTGTTGCTCTCAAACTAAATCACACACTACACCCGTCTCTGGAGGTACAGAAACTAGACAGAAGTTAGAGTAGTTGATCCACATCCACATCCACATACTACAGTAGTTAAAAAGAATTAAGCTGTTCGGAACCAATAGAATTTGATGCTATCTTAGCTACTATCTAGGTAGTGCATCTACAATTCTAACAATTTCATAAACCAGCAATTACCATGTCTGTGATTGGATGGGAAATATAACTTTTATAGTACCAAGATGAAATGCGGGGTCTGCGATCAAAACTTGCTTAACCCTAAACGTGTAATGTTATGATACGTATCTGATAACTCAATTTTGGTTAAAACTGTTTTGGTTAGAACCTTATAATTTCGAGCTAAAGCTTTTAAGCTTCATTTTCTACTAGGAATAATTCCAGCAAGATTTGGAGTAAAGGATTGTTTGTTGTTGCTGTGTGATTGAGGATGATGACAATGGCAGCGGCGGTGATGATAATGATGGCAATGATGGTGTTGTCGTGCTCCCCACTGCCGCTGCTTCTGTTCCCTCCTCCACATCTCAACCAGAAAAGTTTACCATGAGAAATCTGACTGTGGCAATCAGTGTGGCCTCAACTGACCCACATGGAGAGAGAGAGAGAGAGAGAGAGAGAGAGAGAGAGGGAGAGAGAGGGAGAGAGAGCGGGAGGAGAGAGAGAGGGGGGAGGAGAGAGAGGGTGAGAGAGAGAGGGGGGGAGGAGAGAGAGGGTGAGAGAGAGGAAGACAGATGCAGAGAGAAAGTCAGTCAGAGAGAGAGAGAGAGACAGAAAAAGAGAAAGAGCTGAGTTGCAGCTGATAACAACAGCGATAATAAATAATTTCTACCTCCATCTGATATCTGGCAATCTTTTGAGGCCATACCCAGGTGACATTAGTCATTCACATGCATATGCATACGCATGCAGATATATGCATGTTCACGTGAACACGCGCGCACATGCACACGGTCTAGCTGTAAAGACACTAAGCTCTCACTAAGGAGGCCAAGCCAGGCCTAGATGTCTCTCTCTCTCTCTCTCTCTCTCTCACACTCACACTCACACTCACACACACACACACACACACACACACACACACACACACACACACACACACACACACACACACACACACTCACACACACACACACACACACACACAGCCCTAGAAATCAGATCCAGCCGTGGTGCAGACTGCTAATCAGGCCAAGCAAAAATGGAGCTCATCATATTTATGTTGAAATGAGGTTGAGATTGGGGTTATCTTTGGCCGTCCGCTGGGCAATGGTGGAAAAATCCATTTGGATTAGAGGCATGATGACGGTGTCAGTTGGTAATAACCTATATGTGCTGTGGCACGTAATTACATGATCCGTATCAAACTGACAATATTGCTGATGCTTTCAGGTGGTTATCTACACCGAGGGAAAATGGCTAAATGGCTCGAAATTGACAAACTGAGCCAATAAGCTTGATAATTGTGAATACAACATACAAATTGATTGCTGAGCATCATACTGTATTTGTTCTGCAGTGCAGAAGAGAAGAAGTTGCAAACTGCAGATATACCCTGACTATTTCTTGACCAGATGAAAATAGCGGTGGTTCGGATAACTTTTCCAAATCCCTGAAAAGACAGAGGCAACTGTGGCCATCATGTGTCCAAAACACGAATTAGCCTCATCTACTGTACCTGGGTCAAGGTATTTCAATGATGAGAGACTAGAAGGAAAGACCAGCATTGCGAACTGTCTGCCATGATCAGGGTTTTCGTGGGAACGACCTGCCCCAGGAACCCATCTGTATCCTCTTTTAAATCACTTCTAAAAACCTATCTCACAACGCTATAATTGGAGAGGGAATAGCGCGTCACGGTGATGCACAACTGCTCAACTGTGTGAAGCGCAGACCAGGTGAGCTGGCGAGGCAGCGTAGCGGGCGAACATCGTATGCGAGCTCGCCCGCATAGCGGTCGAGGCCAGGCGAGCGTGCGTAGCGCGCGAACTGCGTCTGCGAGCGTGGGCGAGACCTTGCGGGGAAACCAACGAGGGACGATATTGTGACTCTAAAACTCAAAAACGTTGTTTCCGGAAGGGAATTGTAATGGTGGCGACTGTTGCTGCTACTTCCGCTCTGGGCAAGACAATGGCTAGTAGTTCCCAGGATCTGGTGTACATTGCCTGTTAGCTAGCATGCCTCGTTATAGTGCTGTCTGAGATGCAGATGAATGCAGCATAACTTGAGCATCTCCATGGGCCGGAACAGTCTTTCAAAGGTCACAAACATGATATGTCTCACTATTTTTGTCACTATTGTGCAATGTACAAACAGCCAAGAAACCTGTTTTCTTAAAAAAAAAAAAAGATACATACAGTACATCGGCCAGAAAATAGCAAGGAAGGCTAATACGATGTATCACTGTGTGTTCCAATTTAAACAAACACAGGGGCTGATACAAAAAAAGTACATTTATACCCATATTCATGCCAAATCAATTTCAATGAAATACTCATTTCGCCATGAAATCTGTGACCTTTGATTTGACGGCAAAGCCAAACACCTTGAGATAGTGACCTTAAAATGGTCTATGAAAGCCCTTGCTGCTGTCATTTGTATTTCCACAGCTGGTAACAACCAGCAGCTAGGGCTGAAAGAAAAAGAACAAGACTAATTACTAAGTTATCTTTCCCCCTCAACCTTTAGGCTCTACTAAATCTAACACCGTGAAGAGGATACAAACACTGATTAACGACGTGCACTATAGTAGGTCTTTTTCACATTTGTATTAGTCTGCAATCGCTTAATATGGGCTCATCAAATATTCATATCAAATCATAAGTGGAACCATAGATAACCATAAAGATTATTTCCACAATCTATAAAAAACAAGCACGATTATTTAATTCAGTGAATACATTTATACCGCAAGTCTAAAATGATTTTAATGAGATTCTTTTAGCGAAATGTAGACTTCTGTCTAATTTAACTTACTAAATTTGACTTCGAGTAAAGTAAGCAGCGCAGACGACCTCAGAAACATAAATAGCTCCAATCCGATCAAAACTTGAAAGTGATTGTGATCCTCTTTTGCATAATGAACACTTCATTTAATGATGCAGTAGTCTGGCTGCTTTTTATTCGAGTTGAGTAGATTATCCTTTTAACCCATTGATACCTGATGCAGCATTTGTGTGTGTATCCCTTTAAGACCGCGAACCGCGTTAACGCGGTCTTAAAGGGATACGCACACAAATGAGGGATATACACGCAAATGCTGCATCAGGTATCAATGGGTTAAAGACCAGATAGAAAAACACTCAAGTAGTACTGGCATAAATGATGTTGTTGCTGTGTATACAGTAGCTTTACGCAGCCAAGTTTGTTCTCAAAACAATGTGTTGACACGCTCTCTGAATCGCACTGTAAAGTTGCCCTATTATCATGTCCTCTAATCAAATTCATTGATTGACAATCAATACAGTTAAAGCCACTGTGACTGTATCAGAGGAATCGCAAGGCCTTGCCAATTTCGGGGTATGCTAGAAGGTCCGTACATAACTGTCCAACCAAGTGCACCACACGGGGGGGGGGGGGGGGTCTCTAATAAGCCTATACGCCTCTCTACTCAAAAGGTCTTGGGCAGTCGCTTGAAGCAGTCAAGTCCATTTGCACGGTAGTGAATCAGGCCAGGGTCCAGCCCCGTCCTCTCCACTCTGTCTCATCTGGTGGCGGAGAAGATTGGGTTGGTGTGATTGACTGCAGGGCTGTAGATCTTCTTTATGTGTTTTCTATAAGCGGAGCACGTCTGGGAACGCCGTATGTAAATGAAGGATAGGAGGATGATGGCGAGAGATGGAGATAGAGAGGGAGGGAACAGAAGGGCGAGGGCAGAGGCGGAGAAGGATGTGTGGTTGGCGATGGGTGGGTGGTGGGGGGGGGGGGGTAACACGTGTTCAAGCCAGTCAAGTGAGCATTAAACTCTGACTTTCTCTCCCTCTTTCAATCTCCTTCAATCCCTCATACAACTTCTCTCTCTCTCTGTCTCTCTCTCTCTCTGTCTCTCTCTCTCTCTCTGTCTCTCTCTCTCTCTCTGTCTCTCTCTCTCTCTCTCTCTCTCTCTCTCTCTCTCTCTCTCTCTCTCTCTCTCTGTCTCTCTCTGTCTCTCTCTCTCTCTCTCTCTCTCTCTGTCTCTCTCTCTCTCTCTCTCTCTCTGTCTCTCTCTCTCTCTCTCTCTCTCTCAACCAGAGCTTTTTCCTGTGAGATCTCGCTACAGTGATTCATCCATTAAGAGTATTGATCAAAACAATCAAGAGAGCAAAAGGCAGAGACAGAGACAACAGACACCGACACCGACGCAGACAAACAAGTCAAAGGAGTTCCACAGGCGTTTACTTGCAGACTGTTAATCTCCCAGGGTGATGCACAGACAGCTTCCAGCCCTAAAGTGCCTGATGTCAATGTTGAACTGGTCCTGAACTTCTGGGCAGCCAGGGCGTTTTGCTCACATGGCTGAGTGATGCACGCAGACCCTTTTACAGCTGTTACTCGTTTGGTTTGGCTGCCTGGGTCACCACGGTGCTGCTGCAAAGCTAAAAGTGGCTTTTGGTATTTATGTATTTCTTTGTTCTTTACAGCAGCAACAAAACTCACTGCTGCCTGGCACGGCAGTGGCATTAATACTGCAGTATTACTGTGGTAATCTGGCCAGATGAAACGAGTAACAATTGTAGAGTGGAGTATATTTACCGTAATATTCTTTTAAAGCAAATAAAGATCATTTGATTTGTTGTTGTTGCTGTTGCACTTTTTTTTTTTTGTATTATTGTCGTTGATTTGTTTCGTTTCTTTCTTTGTTTTGACATGTGACATTGACATCTCCTATACGGAGATTTTACACATTTACACATTTTACACATCTGAAGTGCATGTGTACAATCGAGCTGATGCAAACCCCTGGGTAATGGAATCAGATGGAAAGTCCAGGAAATACCCACAATGCCGATCCCCTAAACCAAAAGTGTTCACAATCATACATTGTGTTGTGTGTGAGTGAGTGAGTGAGTGAGTGAGTGAGTGAGTGAGTGTGTGTGTGTGTGTGTGTGTGTGTGTGTGTGTGTGTGTGTGTGTGTGTGTGTGTGCGTGCGTGTGTGTGTGTTTGTGTTTGTGTTTGTGTGTATGGGGGGGGGGGTCTTTGCATTGTGCAATACACAGAGAGTAGAGCAGCTTGGGATATGAACAGACAATATATCCCAGTTTGAGTGAGTGATAAACCTTCAGTTTGAGTGAGTGATAAACCTTTCAAAGGGCTCCGCCGTGAATAATCCATTCCATTAAGGTTTCTCTCTCACAGGCGAACTATGGGCCTCCTCAACTATGACCAATAGAACTTCATTACCTCCCATTGTGAGAGAGCCCGGGCTTCCCATAACGTTACCGCCGCGTGACCTTGACATCTTGTTAGCGCTAACATTAAACTTTACGAGCACTACCTATAGTGTTTAACTACGGGTACGTCTGAGATATATATGTGGAGTCCGCTCATATGGATATGGACGCGCGGGATGGGGAGGGGAAGAGAGGAGGAGGAGGAGGAGGCAGAGGTAGGTTGTATTTGGTTTAGTTGTGCAGGAAACCTCAGGAGAGCTGGGTCGGGGGTGACTGACGCGTGCACAGTGGGATAATATTCCGTCCGCTTGTCCGAGATGATTGCTCTAATCCACGGGCCAGTATCTTGACGGCTGTAAGTGCCATCGCGTGTAAAGTTCTATCTATGCATCAGCTGTGAGCTCTTCAGTTGCACGCCACAGTTCACACTGTAGAATGTCTCTTACTGTAATGCAGAGTTATAGTTCTGGCTTATCGTCATGTTAAACTGTGGCTCATCAGACGTAATGCCAACGAACACAAGCCTTAAATATTATCTGTGCTTCAGTCCCACTTCACTTCACTTCACAGCAATTACAATGAAATGTTGCCCTGTGATTAGGGACTTACGCCTGGAAAATAAAAAAAAAGACAGCCCTGCGAACCAGTACCAAGACTTTGCTATCGTTAAGTTGACACGCAGCACTATATGAAATGTATACCACAATGGGCATGGGTTTATGAATATTAGATTTATGCACTCACAGAGAGAGAGAGAGAGAGAGAGAGAGAGAAAGCTGACTGCGCTTTTACAACTTCTCTGGGTTAAAAATGAAAAAGTACCTGTGGAATGGATGGGGCGGTATAGAGTCGGGGTGGAGTGTAGTAAAAAAAAAAACGCCATCGGGTTACGATGATATGCTAACTGCACCAATAAAACTCCAATCGAGACTCTAATCGGGAACAATGCTGAGACGACAGACGATCAAGTGTTATCAGAGACGCAGTAAATGTCCAATCATAGCCGTAAAGTTGGTAAGCCCATATCTCAACTGGTCGTGAATCCAAGAGTCAAAATATTTCATTTCGAGTGCATTTGAATAAATAAGACATTTCACTCTCACAACATATGGAATCAGCTCATGATCAAAGCACACAGAGTGCTGTGTTCACACAATAGGAGAGCAAATGCCAGGAAATGTCACATTGTGA
The DNA here is from genome assembly GCF_964638095.1 of Poromitra crassiceps. Classification (NCBI taxonomy): domain Eukaryota; kingdom Metazoa; phylum Chordata; class Actinopteri; order Beryciformes; family Melamphaidae; genus Poromitra; species Poromitra crassiceps. The sequence continues at coordinate 12,739,081 of NC_139631.1, read as the reverse complement.
AAATATAGAGCCGTGCTATTTGTCTTTGGAGGATATTCTGTACAGTTCGGTCAGTGTGTTGTAACTTCTAAAGCTGTGTTCACACCGAGATATTTATTTTTCTCTCTGTCGCTCGATTCAACCCTTTGGAATCGCTCTGTCGCTCTGTTTAAATCGCTCGTCAACAGGCACAATAATTGACGGACATCTGGGGGCTATAACGTTATGCAATGTCATGATATTTGTCCACTACGAGCCACCGTAGTTGTTTACAAGCTAAGCCTATCAGCGTGCTCCTAACGCGAGCTCTATACTGGTGGTACAGACTTCACTTCATGTCAGCTGTCAGCCTGTCAATCAGCTGTCAATGCGGTTTGTTGCCACACAATAAACCAGCAGTTGTTTCAAGCCGGTGTGATCCTTGACTCACTCTCACACGGCAGCCAATCAGCGTTGAACAGCGAGCGACTGATGCCAGCGTAATTTCGCTCGAGTTGGGATATTTCATATCGGGCGACGAGCGAATTTTCTCCCTATCGCTCTGTCTCTGTCGCTCGGACGCCCAGCGATGTTTCTCCCGGGCGACTATACACTCAATCTCTCATTTGCATTGACTTTGTATGTAAACTCGATGCCAGTGAAAAACTTTAATAGGTCGGTGTGAACGCAGCAAAATAAATGTAAACGATATATTCTCTGTTTTGTGTTTGGGTGAAATAATGTGTGTCCTGTGATATACTATGTGCTATAATAATCTGTATTCATTGTCAGTTCATCGCACGCCCTCCCTCTCTCCGTCTGCCTATATCCATCTCTGTGCAGAATCACACACAAAATATGATCAAAGGAGTGGGTTTGCAGTCAAAAGCAGCATGTGATATTCATTGGTACTAGAATGTTGCTATAATGTAACTGTCCTCTGGCTCTCTCTCTCTCTCTCTCTCTCTGATGCTTTTCACACCAAGGTTGTGTTTTGCTCTTCCATCTGTGTCTCTCGCCCGCCCTCGCTCTCTTTCATAAAGCAGGCTCGTGCCGGAGAGAGAAAGCCCTGAAGGACACTACAAACTGCATACATCTCACTGCACAGCATTAGCATCACAAAAGGAGGCATGTTGCATTGTCCTCTGCTCAGAGAGTAAGACAAAAGAGGAACATATTGTGTTGATCTGTGAGTGAGGGAGTGAGTGAGTGAGTGAGTGAGTGAGTGAGTGAGTGTGGGAGTGAGTGAGCGAGCATTGCAAGTGCAAGAGAAACCGATGAGTGAGAGAGAGAGAGAGAAGAGTGGCTAAATGCTGCAGCACCTTGGCTGTGTGTGTGTGTGTGTGTGTGTGTGTGTGTGTGTGTGTGTGATGCACACACGCACGCACACACACACACACACACACACACACACACACACACACACACACACACACACACACACACACACACACACACACACACACACACACACACACACACACACACACACACACACACACACACACACACACACACACACACACACAGCTCAGGAAGGCAGGCAGCTCTAAAAGAGCCCTGAGTCACACTGGATTAGATTAGAGGGAATACAATATTTGACATATAATTATTTGTCTCATTATTCTTTTAAATGACTTGTTTACGTGGAAATAACTCTATTTGACTTGATGGCTCTGAATCCTTTTGTCTGCGTTAGTTTGAGGGTAGGTGCTCCTAATAGTTTGCAAGCCCAAATATCCTTCATGGAGAGAAATTCTCCTCTTGAGTGAGCAGTGGTATAATTATCGGCTACTTGGTATCCCATGTGGGAGCCTTTGTGGTGAGTCCAGGTCTTTTCCATGAGGAAATTCCAATTGAAAAGACCTGACAAAGTGAATGTGTGCCTCCTTTTGGTGTCGTAAAAGGTTAGCTGAATCAAAATGCTTAAGCTCTCCCAGATGAAATCAACTTTGCTCCATTGATTCATGCATCATACAGTATGTATTGTTAATATGCTTTACCTTGGGTCAAATATATATTTTTTAAGTGAAATGCAATGAGCAGTATCATCATCATCTTCTTCTTCTTGGCTACTCATGCTGGGGGTAATTTTCATCAGATTTGTGTTTACCATATGGCCTGAGATTGGATTTACAACATGGCTCGAGTCGATACAAACCCAGAGGACTTTTGATTCTGATTGATTTCTTGTTTGCAATACATTTTCTATAAAAATGTCTACTGTTCACAAGGCGTACACTTTGCTAAAGTGTTCCAGGTCAAATTCACTTCATGGTCCATTATGAGAAAACAGTTCCAAATACACAGATCTATGCAGATCTATGTCTTAAAAATTGCAGTGACACACATTTTTATTTATTTTTATTTTTTAATGAGTTTATTATGTGGCCTAAAACAATTTCCCCCCCAATTTTGTAATTAGCAATTCCCAATGTGCTCCACAGTCCAGTCATGGTGCAACCCCCATCAGCCATCTGCTTTTTTCACCTGACAGCGAGGAGTTCTTCAAGGGGAGCGTAACATGCATGGAGGTTCACGCCATCTCCTAGCAGGAGCCGCTCTTGCCACAACTAGAGCAGGTTTCCTCGCCGCCATTAAGCCTTGCATGTGCCTCACAACATGCTTTTCAAACAAAAGATAAATGTCAAAAATAATATTCTTACTCTAGAATTCATAACTGAGTTAGCAATTCTGCTTCACAAGGGAATAAGCCATAGCCATTCCAAGGAACACTACAGTATCGCCAAACACCCCATTGTGATCCTAATTCAAAGAGCATATGCTTTACTCGGATGCTTACTTGATACACTCTCAGTTTATTGGGTTACGCAGTGACTATGGAAAACAATCTTCAGCGTACAAGGCTTCCTCCCTGTTTATTGAGCCTGTCAGTTGTTTTTGCCTCAAGGTTCATTTCTGCAGCGCACTGTGACAACATATGTTGTCATAAGTGCAAACCAATTTACCCACAATCAATACATATTTGCTGTTCTCTGCTATCACACTGACTCTACAGAAAGAGAGAGAGAGAGAGAGAGAGAGAGAGAGAGAGAGAGAGAGAGAGAGAGAGAGAGAGAGAGAGAGAGAGAGAGAGAGAAAGAGAGAGAGAGCGAGCTCAATCCAATGGACCCACGCTTTTTTCTGGGGACCCACTTTTTAAAAATGACAAACCATCGCAACCTTATTCACAATAGGCCTTATCTGTAAATCGCAAGAATAATAAAATGTGTGAATTATGTTAGCATCTGCGGTACCCTCGTCCATCACGTTAGCGACCCCTCGTCTGCTGGCTGTGGACACAGACGGCTGCACCTGCAAAGGAGGTTCCCCCGGGCCTGAGGCACGGGGCATCACCGGCGGCCCGCGGGCCACCAAGGCTTTTAAATGGCAAGTGGAGAGATATAAGAGTTCAAGTGGGATCCTTACAGAAGTAAAAAAAAAAAAGGAGTGGAGTGCAGGAGAACTTGAAAAAATCCAAGGCAACACTGTTTCAGAAAAAAATTATATTTATAAAGATATTATATTATATTATTTTATATTTATATATTATATAAAAATATTGTGGCATGGCTGACAAAGTGTCAAAACAGGGACCTATGTGTTTCAGCTCATGATAGGAGCCTTCATCAGGGTAAAGGAAGCAGGGCCCGGTGTTGGAAAGGAGCTTGGCCAGCTGGATGCGTCCCTAACCTTGACCCATATCCACACCCTAACCCCAACCAAGTGGCTACAAGTGCCTAACCCCAACCGCACGGCGTCAGGGTGCCTATAACCCAACCGTGTGCGTGCGCGCAGACATGCGGCGCCAAAGATCTGTGACACAGCTTTGGAAATGGATGCCGTGGGAGTGAGAACGTGTTGACAACTCCTACCCTGATATCTCTCAACATGTCAACATTAGAACACACTGCAATGCTGAGGCCAAAACTCAATTCAAATACAGCAGCCAAGTGATGTACTGTTTTGCTGAACCTATCGTGCTTATTCAAAACTAGCTCTCATTTTCCAATTTTCCAATGTATTTACATAATAAAAATTGCAATACATTTTTGACAGATGGTTCTGTTTCTACTAACATGTCTGCCATTCACCAGCAGACCTTGACTGCATATTAACTGATGAGGTTGGGTAGGTTTGGATTCTACAACATGAGACATGATATAACCCATTGCAAACAGAACGGAAGCAAGTGCTGGTGTTTTTCTTGCAGCAGGCCTTTGAGTTGTTTCTCTGTAATAACTTTGTCTAAAAGCTACTTTCTTCCTCTCATTGGTCTTTTACCAGTGATGCAGCTCTTTTTACTTCTTTGTCTCTCTTTCTTTGTGGCTAATTTTTTTTGACTCAGATACAGAAGAAAAGCGATCAAATGTATCAAACCAGATTTCATCCAGAGCCACCCATGCAGGAAACTAAATACCAACCCGTCAGCCAAAAGAATAATATCCAGACTATACAGTCATATTTCACCTTGCAATTCAATGGCTTCTCTTTTTGTGTGTAAGACACTGTTGTTGTTTTCTGCTAAAAGCCGTACGGCAGACTTTCAAAATCTCTACTGGTTTAAAATGGCTGCGAAGCTCTTTAGAACTGTATGGCAAATACAGTCAAATGGCCTGCAAAGTAATTTCCCCACTGTACTGGTGTTCAATTTGGCATCCATATCTTACTGAGTAGGCTCAGTTGCGATTGTCTCTGGGCAGGTTTGGTCACACAACACTGTTTCCCATGTTGTTTCAGTGTAGTTGTTGCCAAAAATATGAGTCCCAAGATGAAGCATTTGAAGAACTCTTCATACAGGGTGGAAAGAGACTGGTATAGACTGATATAGAGTGTGTAGTGTGATATAGATTGTATAATAGATAATAATAGATTGAGGACCGCTAGAGTAAAGAATGAAAGAATGACAAAGACACTAGTCTACAGTACTTTATCAGCTAACTGGAAACAGTGCCTCCTGCTGGTGTAACATTTCCCAAACTACTCCAACTACGACAGTACTGTGATGGAGAATGGAAGGTGATGGAGAATTAACTGACAAGTATTCTCCATCTATCTGTATTGTGTTTAATGTGCTCTAGCTAACGGATTTGACGGAATGACAGAGGAACTAACTGCCGCCGCTTGTGTGCTGGCTGCACAAAACAGTCGCAGCGAATCCGTCTTGGTTTCAGTTTGTTGTTCTGAACAGTAGAGGAAGTAATGGCTGGATAAAGGACTTTCCCCCCTGCACTTCATCTCTCTTCTGGCTTTCAATTTGGAGCGGATGTGTTGCCGGCTAGCGACGCTGGCTCCCTCTGTGGACGTGTATGATAAAGCTGCTGTACCTCCACTGACAACACCGGCCGGCAGGATTTCCCCAGTCGCTGTATATTGCATTCACTTAACTCTCCAGAAGGAGATCAGTAAAAGCCCTTAGCTAAAGACACTCGGCTGCCGCGTCGTAACTGAACGGCAAGCTAACAGCAGCACTTTCTCCCTGTTGTTTGAAGCGTATTGCTCCTGTGCAGGGTTGTCAGCACAAAAGTAGCACTTTTAAAGTACACTTTAATCCTGTTTGCAGTCCGTTTGGATTGGTTCGATTTGTTAGGCTTATAACGCCAAGACACTGCTCGCACTTTGTCTATCTTGGTTGTCTGCAGGCAAATAGCTTGGTTTATAGAAGCTGTGCATCGTTTTCACCTATTAGCAGTTACACTGATTGGGGACACCTTTTCTAGGGAGCCAGAGGAAAAGATCATGTTTCCCCTGATCTGCATTTTCGCAATAGCAAGTTAATGTCGAATCATTAACATTGTTTCAATGATACGCCCTGAAATAAGGCTGATCCCAGAGCAATGGTATTTCATTCGATTCATCTGATGTTAAATCATGTCATTCAATCATTCATATATATTTGACACAATATAAAATTAACCCTGATTTATGCACATCAGAATTCTATGGAAACTTAACAGTAAGACACAGTGTCAATCTCAGCTCCAAATGAGATCAAGTGGGCCTGCAATTTGTATGGTTTTCAGCTAACAAGTCAACAATGTTAGCTGCATTGGTGGATCAACATTCTATGTTGATTCAATGTTCAATGCTTTTTTTCCATGCATGCATTAGAAATACCCGACGCTGGATCATGTGCACATTGGGTTACACGTACTTAAGTGCAATCAAAGTCCTATGTTGCAAACACGTTTCTATCTTGTTTGCCCTCCACCAGGATATTATGTATCCATTTGAAGAAACAACGTCTCACAGACATGAGAGAAATAGAAATAGGTTATTTGTGCGGTAATATAAGTATATATAAATATAAGTACAGTGTAGCAGTGTCGACGTCCAACTAAAGTAAGCATTTCAGCCATTATAGCCAATCTCTTCCCTGATACAGCAGCCTCTACTGTGGCTGCCCTGCCTCATTTAAAACTACCTCTCTGTATCCCGCCGTACGTGGTCCCACCCTAACTACCTCTCTGTATCCCGCCGTATGTGGTCCCACCCTAACTACCTCTCTGTATCCCGCCGTATGTGGTCCCACCCTAACTACCTCTCTGTATCCCGCCGTATGTGGTCCCACCCTAACTACCTCTCTGTATCCCGCCGTATGTGGTCCCATATCCTCAGTTGTTTACGTCTTCTAGCGCTATCCCTCTCCCATTTCCTTCCCTTCTGTTGGCCTGCATCCTCTTCCTTTGTTTACTGTACTTAGGCCTTTATCTGTCTATCCCTGCCTCCTCTGCTATATCCTCCCTTATCTCTTCACGTCCCTCCATCATCCCATGTTGTCTGTATCCATCTGCTTCTCTATCGGCCTCATTCTCCTCTCCTGCTTTTCTCTGTCTATCTGGAGCTCATCTCGGCTCTGTCTGCTGCTATCTGCATCAGAAGGCAGAGGCCGGCTCCAGCACGTATCACTCTCTTTTCTTGACTACATCTCCTCTCATTTGTCAGCACTCGCCCCCTTATCTTTAGTCATTTTGTTCTGCTCCTTCATGTTCAGTGCTGCCTGTTTCATTCAGTCTTTTCATCTTATAATATAGGCTTTCTCTGGGTCTGTCTTTTTTCCCCCTTTCTGTCTTTCTTTCTCTCCATCATTCTAAGTGAAGCATCCTTTTCCCTTGGTAAGAGAGTGTGTTTGTGTGGTCGCCAGAATTGTAGGTTTATGCAATCCATGGATACGTAGAATATGAATATTTCTGAATCAAAATATGTTGCATGCATCATGTTTCAATGTCGTATTTTCAACGTCATGGCAATATGAACATGCGCCATAACCACATCGCAAAGACTACCTGAAACGCAATGGAAAAACAAAAATCATTGTATTTAGATACGCCATGCATTCACACTCAGCATGTGACGGTTTTGCCTTGTGTTGTAAATACAGCGCACACCTTTCCCTGGCAGCGGTGCGCTCCGCCCCTCCGCCAAAGTAGTCCGAACAAGCTGTGTGTAGTTCCAGCTAGTCAGTAACAGAGAGCCATGCTTGTGGGTATGGGCTATTCATGTTCGGGGTCTATCTTAGCAGTATTAAAGCAGAAAAACATAAGAATTGTATAGCTAATATGCATACTTCAATATTTTTTAATTTATCGCAAGTTATCGCACATCGCAGAATTTCCTCATATGGTGCAGGCCTATTTCAACGTTCCACGCGTCACAGAGTCTGCTATTGAAACAGTGTGCTGGCCAGTAAGGGCGTTTTGGTCGGGGTGGAAGGAGTGAGTTAACACAGCTTTTCACACCGAGCATGCTTCACACTGACCTGAATAACGTGAACAATATGTGCAAGAAGTGACCACCATACGTACAAAAACTAGTTCTAATTGTAAAGATACATCAACAAAACTTTGGAGAGCCAAACTAGCCTTCCGTCTACTAACACTTCCACGCCCTGCCACTCCCCGCCCTGCCCCGCCCTGCCCCGCCCCGCCCCGCCCCGCCCGTCCCACTGCAACCTCTCCAGAGAAAAAAGAAGAGGAAGTGGAGAAAAGGTAGAAGAAGAACGTTGATGGAGACAGCGTGTGCATGTTGTTGACTCAAGGCTACATTTGTGTTTCTTTGTACAGAAAATGAGAATGACTTTGTATTCCCCGAGAGCTGATAAAGCTGCCTGCCAATGTCAATCACAAAAGGCTCTTCTTCCCCCTACACACACACACACACACACACAGGCCTACAAGCCGAACAGCGAGCCAGAGGACAGATTGAGGTGCTGGTTAGTCATAGTGCTTTGTCATTTAGCCGACAGCCACATTACATGATGCACTCTCCCTTTCATCTCCCTGCACCATTCCTTGCATCTCCTGTCCCATTTGGCTTCTGCAGTGAAATCAAAAGGCCTGTAATAAGATGGAGATGCTGCCAGCTCTAATCCCTCTGGCTCTGACGAGCACAGACAGGCAGGCACATACCCAGGGAAGCACACGCGCACACACACACACACACACACACACGCACACACACACACAAACGCACACACACACAAACACACACACGCACACACACACAAACACACACATGCACGCACGCACACACACGCACACACACACACGCACACACGCACGCACGCACGCACACGCACGCACACACACACGCACGCACACACACACACACACACACACACGCACGCACGCGCACACACACACACACACAGACACAAAGCAAATACACACAAAACAACACGGTCACATGACTGGGTGAAAGATATTGTGATGCATCACAATACAGTGCAGTTGTGAATCTTCGCTATGTCAAAATGTTATTATAAGTTACTAGCGGAATACCCGTCCCTGTGTGACTCGCCATTCAGTCAGGCCTCCTCTCTCCCCAAAGGGTTTTCATAGTCCACCTCCCTGGCTGATTCTAACTCCGCTCACCTGTGTGTGTGCTGCTCCAGAGTTCACCGGCTGATTCTAAATCTGCTCACCTGTGTGTGTGCTGCTCCAGAGTTCACCGGCTGATTCAAACTCTGCTCACCTGTATGCCGCTCCATTCTGGAGCTCTCCATGGTGCTGAACCTGTGTTGAGGCATTTTGGCCACTAATTAGTCCTTTTTGCTCATTTCGTTACCTAATTCAAAGCTCCAGCTCGGTAACATCACCCACAGGGGCACTCTTTATGCTTCTGGAAAGATTCAGCCCGATCGCATGTAAAATGGCATATAGCTGTGGGCTGTGGCCAAACACAACCTCTGCTCACACATTCACACAGACACTTCACATTCTTATCATATGATTGCAGTGCACTACAGAACCTACAGTAGAAGTGTTTATATTTCATTTAAATAAGAGGAATGGAGATATTAGATGTTTTTGCAAACATAGGTCCCCTAATCCATATCAGTAATGCACATAATCACGTATTGCAATATTAAAACATAGTAAAATATGTAACACACAGACAAACACATGCACGCACACACACACACACACACACACGCGTGTGTGTGTGTGTGTGTGTGCGTGTGTGTGAAGTTACAAGTGTATGTGCGTGTACTGTCAAAACTCATCAAAGCCGTGGTCGGAAGCTTGGCTTCTGGAACATGAACTCCGATGGGACTCTGAAGCCAGACACAGTGACAGCCAAGATTGGCAATCTAGCCATCAGAGCAGCACAGCAGCCATCACAACTGATGGACACGCTTTCATAGAACGACAGCAGTCACACAACACAACACAACACAACACAACACAACAAACAAGAAGCTGCATGAAGAATGTTTCCCACCTGATGCTCCCTGGTGAGCAGATGATTGGCAGCGTTTGATAGAGCAAAACAAGTCAGAAGACGTGCTGTTCAGGGACACATCATGATACGGATAGATATAACTAGCGAGAGAATCAAACTTCACAAAAGCAGTGCTGTCACACACAGTGTCACTGATTGACTCAATCAAAACCTATCCCAATGGCTGCCACTGTCCTTTTGTCACACACGAGAACAAATACAAAATGCTATTTCACTTTTGACAAGAATCCCATCCCCGCTGAAGTGACTTGGGTAGCACTTACTGTAGTATACCTGATTCACTACTAACAACTACTGTATGACCTGAGCATGTCACTAGCTACGCTTGGATCGCTACAACATTGTCCACGGATGATGAGTTACACTCTGAGGCACAAACCCAACTCAAACTACGCAACAACTGCTGCTCTAAGCCATATTTCACTGTGCTAGAATGCTTTTTTTATATATATCCTCAAGTTCATGAAGAGGTGATTAATCCCATTCTGGGTAGGGATGGGATGATGTGCTATGCTAATCTCACGATACCATCCATACACCATCATGCGGTTCACGCTTCGTTAAATGACGTACAGTATAACTGAAGTATAACTGTTCAGAATTGTGTTTGATAATGACACTGGCTTGCTAGAATGTAAACAACAATTTAAAAATGCCATTACAAAGTGCAAATAGTCTCATTTTGATGGAGAGCTTGTGGAATTGTGATGGGTATGCATCCGTGATTACTACAGCAGAATCAAATGTAGCTAATGCATTGATTCCTTTATTCTGCCCCCTTTTTGTATTGTGATCCATTGAATTTCAATTCATTGTCCCATCCTTAATTCTGGGGCCCCATAGTTACTCCTAATCCCATAATCTACTCAGTGGAGGAACTACTCATCCCATAATACATTCCGGCCAAACGTTCCTTTCCCCGGCCACATTAGCCAGCTGTGACTGGGGGGTCCCGAGGCATTCCCACGCCAGCGTCCATGCTAAGTCTACCTTGGATAGTTACGACATTATGGCTAACAATCAAAATCCCATAGCAGAATATGAATAGCAAATGCACTTCAGGAACCGAGGTGTCACCGAGGTGACTGTTGAGCTCTATAGTTACCACTTCTCACTCAGCAAAAGTCAAATATCAGATCCTCTAACACTAAAGCTGCGGTCACACCGACCTATTCAAGTTTTTCGCTGGCATCGAGTTTACATACAAAGTCAATGCAAACGAGCGATTGAGCGTATATTCGCCTGGGAGAAAAATCGCTGGGCGTCCGAGCGGCAGAGACAGAGCGATAGGGAGAAAATTCGCTCGTCGCCCCGAGATGAAATATCCCAACTCGAGCGAAAATACGCTGGCATCAGTCGCTCGCTGTTCAACGCTGATTGGCTCCCGTGTGAGAGCGAGTCAAGGATCACACTTGCTTGGAACAAACCGCTGGTTTATTGTGTGGCAACAAACCGCATTGAGAGGCTGACAGCTGAAGTGAAGTCTGTACTACCGGTATGGAGCTCGCATTAGGAGCACGCTGATAGGCTTTAGCTTGTAAACAATGACGGTGGCTCGTAGTGGACAAATATCATGACATTGCGTAACGTTATAACCCCCCACATGTCCGTCAATTATTGTGCCTGTTGATGAGCGATTTAAACAGAGCGACAGAGCGATTCCAAAGGGTTGAATCAAGCAACAGAGCGAAAAATAAATATCTTGGTGTGAACACAGCTTAATACAGTAGACCAATGTATGATTCCACTCTGTGTCAAGCCTCCTATTTTACACAGAACTACAGTTTTGGTTGTTTATAGCTACAGTATATCAGTGCAGTTCATATTGAAGCTGGGCCACTATTGTTTGTTTTGCTGTGCAAGCTAAAAATAGTTGATGGTATATAGAGACATAAAAGACAAAAGACAGGCAAAAGATAAAGGTGAATGAATGAAATATGTGTGAGGGGGGAACATTATTAAATGCCAACAAAGCCACAAAATCACAACTTCAAGACTGATAAATTGAGAGATGTGCAGAAGTGACAGAGTGTGAATATTGATGCGATATGTTCAGGCCAGACCACCTTGTGTTTGGTGTGTGTGTGTGTGTGTGTGTGTGTGTGTGTGTGTGTGTGTGTGTGTGTGTGTGTGTGTGTGTGTGTGTGTGTGTGTGTGTGTTGGGCGGTGTGTGCGTGCATGTGTGTGACAGAGATCTAAGTGTCAATTGGATGCCTATATTTAGTCCCCCAGCTGTGACGAGTTTTGATTCCTCTGTGTTTCGTTTTAACAAACTCTTCTAAAAGAATTAACTGCTGTCACTACAATTCTCTATGGACACTGAAGACCGTATAAAATGTTTCACACACGCACACACATATGTACGCACGCACGCACACACACACACACACACACACACACACACACACACACACACACACACACACACACACACACACACACACACACACACACACACACAGAAAACGCATGGATGCAAAAGATGGTTACACAGAATGGTAAGTATATTTTTTTATCTTGACATGACTTGACTATGTATTATTTTAATTATCAGTATGTCAAAGTATACTTTACATTGCTATTGGAATACCCGTCCCTGTGTGACTGGCCATTCAGTCAGGCCTCGCATGCAGCCTCTCCTCTCTCTCCCCAGCGGGTTTTCATAGTCCGCCTCCCTGGCTCATTTAAATTTGGCTCACTTGTGTGCTGCTCCACTGCAGCTCTCCATGGTGCTGAACCTGTATTGAGGCATTTTCCCCCATTTAGTCGGCCCTAATTACCTAATTCAAAAACGTGGCTCTGTTAGGTCACCCGCAGGGCTGCTCTTTACACGTCCTGAAAGATTCAGCGCGCTTTTTTTTTTTTTCACGTAAAATGGCATAGCTGTGGCAGAACACACTTTCTGCTCACTCACTCAGACACAGACACTTCAACATTCTTACTATAGGGGAGGGTACAGGATGTTACCTGTGTTTTCATGCCTCCTTTTTTTATTAAACATTTATTTAAGATCTCTTTTTCAAGAGAAACCCAGGTTCCAGATAAACACACAAATAACAAACATTTGAAGAGGCCGATTTGGGATAATACTTCCACATTCTAAACTAAATCTTTTAAAATTGAACCAAAGGCATCATATGAAATGAGTTCTAAAAGCAGTTCCCTACTTTCTACAGCTATAGCACCTCCTCAGTAGTATGACACTACCTCAGGAGTAAACCCATCTCTTGAGCAATATACCCTGCACTCAGTGATATCCCCATCTAATAAACAGAAGCAGTTGTACTATGTTATTGTTCCCACTGCAGAATTTCCCTGAAACACTGTCACAGAAAAGATATGATACAGCAAACAAAGAACAATCACACTGCTCACTTATAAACAACAGAACTTCTGTTCACACAGAACAGAATGCATCTGTAACACATAGCAACAAAGTCACAGGTAGAGATCAGTGCATGTGTTCAATGTTAACACCTCATCGCAATGGAAAATAAACACCGACTTGATACTTTGTGCAGCCATTCTGGGAAGTGTAAATCGTTTGCATAAACAACTTGTGTTTACAAGAGTGCATTGAATGTATTGTGAAGTGGGCGTGGGCAATATTGCCCGTGAAGGTAAACGATTAAGACACAACTCTCTTATTGTAGAGAGTATATCCAGCTCTTCTTCGGTGCTATATCCCCATTTTGTCAACAACAAGCACTGCTGCGCTCAAGTTAAATCAATCTTTTCTGTTTTGTGTTGTTTGTTATGACACCTTCTCTCAGCGGAGAGCCCTGCATGGCCGGACCTCTGACACTTCACAAACAGAATGTTACCAAGAGAGCTGAGAAGGAGGGAAAAGAGAGAGAGAGAGAGAGAGAGAGAGAGAGAGAGAGAGAGAGAGAGAGAGAGAGAGAGAGAGAGAGAGAGACAGAAGTGCTAGAGAAGGGGACGTGTGGGGGGAGAGAGGAGAGAGAGAAATGAGGACAAAGTGAGAAAAAAACACCAATAGCTCATGTTGTGCTTACATTTCTGCTGTTCTCCCATACTGATTAACGAATAAATAAATAAATAAATAAATAAATAAATAAATAAATAGATAAATAAATAAATAAATAAATAAATAAATAAATAAATAAATACAAGGTGATTTTTGTGTTGTTTTTGGAGACCTTGGCTTTGAAAACTCTGCAGTTGAAATTCTTGGGAAAGTAAACAAGACAGACTAATGGATGGAGAGAAAGGAAACTGATGCTGGGACATGACAGAGGTGCTGAAGTTGGCTTGAATTTGGAGACAAAACACACTGACATGTTGAATATGCAGCAAGTGCATCGCTGAGATTTTATAATTGGGCAGCTCAAAACAGGCTGTCGCGAGCTCAGTGTTTTTTTCAAGTATTAGCAGAAACTAGACCTCCAGACGTTGAGCCGTATACCAGCCATGTTATGCTAGCTAGCTGCAAAGCGGGCGTATATACTGTAGCTCCAAAGTTGGCAAAGGTTTTGAAGGTACATCTTCACACACACACACACACACACACACACACACACACACACACACACACACACACACACACACACACACACACACACACACACACACACACTTCTCAAAGCCATTCAAGGGAAACAGGGTAAGATCTAAAAAGGTCCCTCTTATTTAGGAATCGTTCTCTGCCATCTATATATTAATCTGGCTGCTCTGAAGCGAGACACGCGTTTGCACACAGGCATAAACAGAGCAGAAATAAGTAAATGTTGAGGAGGAATGGGATCCTGTATGAAGACTGAGTGTAGAATTACCCAGTTGGAAGACTGCCAGGGAGAGACACTGAGAGAGGGATGGGGCGTAGAGGAGAAATAGGAAATGAGGGAGAAACAGAGGGGGAGGGGAGGTGAAAATAGGGGGAGATATGGTTACAGAAAGAACTAATATCCCAAAGAACTATATGGTTCCTTTTGGGATATTACTGTAAAGGTTCTTAATAATTCTTAGTTATTGGATGCTGGGTGAGGGCATAAATGTGAAAAATAATCAAAGCCCTCCATAGTGTATATTGTACAATTGCAAATATACAAAGGCTGATAAACAAAAACACAATTCGGCACCTTTTATTTTTCTGTTAGCAGGAGATTCAGAGATAAGGAAATGAAGAAGAGAGGAGAGGAGGGGCGAGAGGAGAGGGGAGGGGAGGGGAGCAGAGGAAAGGAGAGGAGAGCGTAGGAGAGGGGGGAAGAGAGGAGAGGAGAGGAGGGGGGGAGGAGAGGAGAGGAGAAGAGAGGAGAGGAGAGGAGGGGGGAGGAGAGGAGAGGAGAGGGGGGCGGAGAGGAGAGGAGAGGAGAGGAGAGGAGAGGAGAGGAGAGGAGAGGAGAGGAGAGGAGGGGGGGAGGAGAGGAGAGGAGAAGAGAGGAGAGGAGAGGAGAGGGGGGCGGAGAGGAGAGGAGAGGAGAGCGTAGGAGAGGGGGGAAGAGAGGAGAGGAGAGGAGGGGGAGGAGAAGAGAGGAGAGCAGAGCAGAGAAGAGGAGAAGGGGGAGGAGAGGAGAGCAGAGGGGGAAAGAGAGGAGAGGGGGAGGAGAAGAGAGGAGGGGAGAGCAGAGCAGAGAAGAGGAGAGGGGGGCGGAGAGGAGAGGAGAAGAGAGGAGAGGAGAGGAGAGGAGAGGAGAGGAGAGGAGAGGAGAGGAGAGGAGAGGAGAGGAGAGGAGAGGGGGGCGGAGAGGAGAGGAGAGGAGAGGAGAGGAGAGGAGAGGAGAGGAGAGGAGAGGAGAGGAGAGGAGAGGAGAGGAGAGGAGAGGCACCATGTAGAACAGGTAATTGGGTAATGGGTTATTTCATAATGTGAGTACTGGCCTCATTCCCAGCTATCTAATCTAAATCATACATGAACATGTTCTGTTAGGTGAAGTGAATCTAAGCTCCACACTCTTTCTTTTCATCAATCATGTCAAATCGCTAATTTTAACCAATTTATCCTCACAATCACCACTGAGTAAACTCTCCAAATCATTATTCATTTCCTCCTCTACGAGCTGGTTGGCAGAAGACTTATGTCTTGATCCTGTGTAACTCAATTACAGTAGTAGAACCTGGCACTAACACTGCTTATAGGAGTAGGGGTTCAATTCTCATTAACTCAAGGTACTGTAATGCGTTTTGGACAAAAGTGTGTATCTTGTCATAATATGTCAGGGTTTCATTCCAAAAGGTTCACTCCAAAAAGATCTACTGAACTTACAATAACTGAAGATCTAACAGATATTGAAGAGCTTAGCTTTGAGTGTTCAAAGTAATGTCTTGGCTTCTACAAACAGCAAATAAGAGAAGTTGGAATTTGCTCAGGTATATGGAAAGCTCTCCTCTAATCTCTCGGCTTCATCTATTCTCTCATCACTTCCAGTCGCTTCATTTGCAGATATCTGCTTTTTTTTACCGTCAGTTTATTAAAGGTCACAGGAGATGTCATGCAGGCTCATGACAAACCCAACCTGACATGGCATGCAAGCCAAAACCTAATCATGCTTCAAACCAGCGATGCACAGTAGACATATCAGCCGTATATCGCTATTGGCCGCCAATACCGGCCAACGGCCATGGCCGGTATCGGCCAATATTTGCCTTGTTGACTGCAATCGCCCTATCAGCAACCAGGAAAGTGGGAGGGTCATCACAAGTAGGTAATCCCCAACTCAGAGCCGTGTACAGTATATAGAAGAGTTGCGACATCTCCATCACTCCAATGGACACATTTTTTACTCTCAAGAGTTCCCAGAAGTAAGGTTTTGGATTAAGCAGCACTGTCGAGTTGCAGCAAAATGGTCAGTTTGTGATGTACTTTGAAAGGGTCAGACATTTAAAGAATCAAATTCAAGTTCTCGAAAACCTAAGGAATCCATTGGATTTTTTTTTTGGCATGGCCATTTTCAAATTGCTCCCTCACCATTTATAACTGCCCCCGTCACTTCATCCTGGAGCCTGTAACAATGAGAAGCTGTCTCCCAGTTTGACACTTTATGATGTCTTTGCAAAGGAGGGATGGGCAGTCTACTGTGCAACTTCATGTTTTAAAAGAAATTATCAATACATTAATATTGATACATAAATCAGTTTCGAATCCCAATTTCCATGCCCGTCTTTCTTCCCTGGTTGGTGCATAATCTGAATTTGTACGCTATAGTGCAGAAGCAAGCTATAGGAGCCATATTCCCAAAGAAGAAAGTTCAATCTCTGTGCAGTACGACATGAAAAGGTAAAATGGATTTATTTATTTTGATCTGGAACCCTTCCCAACAAACGCCAAATATGTATGCAGTCCAACATTCCTGGCAGAAAAAGTAAACTTATTCTACTCTATTGACCACAGACAGACATCATTCCCTCTAAGGGGCAATTGAACGGTTTGTTGGAAGACATTGACAATTCAACACATGAACCATCTCTGACTCTCCGGTACAGCGTTTTACTGACTGCACTGCACAGTGGTCTCTCCACACACACGCACGCACGCACGCACACGCACACGCACACGCACACGCACACACACACACACACACACACACACACACACACACACACACACACACACACACACACACACACACACACGTGATATAAATACATACACATACAGAAAGAGAAAGGGAGTGAAGACACACAAAAATAGAACTACACTACACTGTCCAAAAATAATAAGAGGTGTGTGTGTGTGTGTGTGTGTGGTGTGTGTGTGTGTGTGTGTGTGTGTGTGTGTGTGTGTGTGTGTGTGTGTGTGTGTGTGTGTGTGTGTGTGTGTGTGTGTGTGTAAGGAGGAGAGGTGGGGTGGGTGGAGGCTAAAGGCTAACCATCACCATGGGCACTGTAGGCAGGATAGCGGGATGGAGACAGTTAACAGGGTTAACCTGGGTTAACAGGGCTAACAACAGCAACGAAGGCCTCTAGTAGCTCCCACTGCTAATGCGAACATCACAACGTTAGCATTGTGAGTACAGTCACTCCTGACTAGGGATGCACCGATTGCCATTTTCTTGGCCGATTCCGATTTCCGATTTTTGAATAGTCTGACTTGCCGATACCGATTTTTGCCGATTCCGATTTTTTTTTCTAAAAACAACAATTGACAGCTTACACAAACGTTTTTGTAACTTTGTTTAAAAATTAAGATTCATAGAACAATTCTTACATCTAATGGGGATCCAAATAAACAAATAAACAATTCTTATCATTTGCATGAAGTAGGACCTTCTCACTCAAACACATCTCAAAATAAAAGTGTTCCAGGTTAGGCTACTGGACAGAGCTTTTTTGTGCAAATACAATGAATACAAAAATTAAATTAAATCCAATAGCCTATATCCCACAGCTATCATGCATTTACTTTTCCAAAAGAAAACAGGTGCAACAGAACATCAAAATGATCCATGGACAAGGAGTTTATAGACTGGCTCCAGACCAGTCCTCTTGAGTAGAGGGTAAATGAGTTTATGAGTTACAGTAACGATCTTCAGTCTGAATATCAGGCGGAGTTTACACACAGTCCGAAGTTTGGTATGCGTATTTTTATCTGCCATCCGAAAAAATATCGTCACGCACAGAAAACGTTGCACACTTGTGAGTCCGATGCATTTTTATTATTATGTCCGTCGTTCTCATGTCGTTCTATTTGCAATACGAAACAAATAGTCTCTCCTGTATCCACGTCACGTTACAACATGACTTGACAGGCTGAGGCAGCAGCGCTGATGTGGAATGGAAAAGCAGGTCGGGGACTGGACACAATGCTCGCGTTCACCTCGCCAAGCCGGCTGTGCGCGGTGGCGGGTTGCTGGAGCACCGCTTCCCGGGGAGAGAGAGCAGAGAGAGGGGGGCCAGTGAGGTGAAGCGAACCGCTCAGACTAGACTCCAGCCGAGCGGGACATGGCCGCACCTCTGTCTCCACGGCTTATTTTCGACTTGCATGTGTGACAAACTGCGAGCTTTGTCTACTTCACTGACGGTGAAAAAAATCCACAACGAGGAAGGTATGCTGGCGTGTGTGGTGTGGTGGCTGGGTGCCTGTCTCGGTGCTTTGGGGTGCGCGCACGTCATGTGAAAATCGGCTCACAGAATCGGCTATTTAGAGTGACCGGAACAGATCACCGATCGAGGCCGATCACGTGAAAATCGGCCATTTCCGGTCACGTGCCGATCGATCGGTGCATCCCTACTCCTGACTGCCCGTTACGCTGCTTCCTCCTCAAAGGGCCCTGCCAGGAATCTCAATCATTAGTTTGTGCTCACCAACATCCTAAAATCCAAGTACTGTGTATTCCCCTTTTCATTTGGCACAAGTAAACAACATCGGCAACATCATCCGTCTAAAAATAATGTCCCGATCAGGAGAAACCCAAATAGGATTTCCGGGATGTGCTGATATTAGCCGAGATAATGATGCTATACCTTCTTCCATTTGCTGTTTGTTGTCTGCCTGCATGCAGTGCCCATGTTGTCTGCCTGCATGCAGTGCCCATGTTGTCTGCCTGCATGCAGTGATGCATGCATGGCATGGCAATATTCATAAAGTGATGTTTATTTATGTGTGCAGGGATATTAGTGAAATTAGGGAGAGAGGTGCAGCTTATCCTGGATAAGACCTTAAGAGAGAGCTTTTATCCACAATATGTATGCATGTCAACACACTCACGTTTATCCAGGAAATAACCATTCACACAGTAAACATGAAATAACCATTCACACACTATCTGAAACATGAAATAACCATTCACACACTATCTGAAACATGAAATAACCACTATCTGAAATATGCAAAGCAGCTGCATCAGGAATTATTGGGCTCACAATTACGGCAGAATATTCAAATTTCCTCAATGAAGTGATCAGAATTCCATGGCAGCTTTCTTCCTGTGAACGTGCCGAAGGAGAAAACATTTGGCTTCTCTACGCAAAACAGTGGATTTCATGTCCTCTTCACAGTCAATCCAGCTCAACCATGCTCCTATATAATATTGCTCTTATATCTTTTTCTACCGCTTCTCATTCAGCTTCATTTCTCAAGACATTTTTACTGTTCAGGGTGAAGTTTAATCACGCATGTAAGCAAACACATCCTTACTGTGAAGTACTCTTGCATCAGGTAACATCAAGTAGTACTGCCTATTGTCCTCCTTTTGCTTTCCCCAATGTAACATTACGATTGGTTGATTCTAATATAATAATTGAAGCATATTCTTCTGTTGCATGCATTGTAAGTAATTAAGTTGGGGGCGGGCCCAACCCTCTAAGGACATAACGCACACTAGGGACTGGGCCAAAACTAGGCATGGCAACATGCCTAAAACTAGGCATGGTACTGTAACATGCCTAGTGTGGCTGATGTCCTTGCTGTCCCTTCTAACTGAAGCTGAACAGCATGTCCTTGTGAGTGAATCCTAGCTATGCAAACAAACCCGTCTCAACCAACGTTCCAGCTCATTTTAACAGTCTGTCTTCATCAAATCTGAAAGTGAAAAATGAGAAGGGACTACCCAATCTCCCTGACAAAAAGACAAACGTTTGTATCGGTCTCCCACTGTCTGTCTGTGTCTCTTTCCCCAGTATAGCTTTTGGAAAACTGCTTAGTGACTATTATAATCTGCTGGTAAAACGGCTGTATTCTGAAGGAGCCAACTTCATCGGCTGAACTTAACCAGCTCCTTTCTGAGCGCAAAAGTTACCAGGATTTTCTCGCCAATATAAACAGCTAATCTGTGGCCACATCCGGTCTTTTCGTCTCCAGAGATGATAACTTCCAGACTGATACAATCTAACTTTTAAATGAATTTCTGCATTTTAATATTCAGCTATTAATGATTCATCATTTCTAATTGCCCTCAGTTCCCCTCAGATCTTATTCTTGATTTTCCCGTTTCATTTTCTCATTTCTCCTGCTCTGTACCTCCTCTCTCATCTCTCTTCTCCTCGCTCCTCTTCCAGCCCTCCTGCTGCCACATCGCTAATCTCTTTGCCATTCCCCTCGACCTGGCCGCTCCACCTCCTCCTCTCCAACCCCTGAGGTTTCTGTGACACTTATCAAGATGAAAAAGCTTCAAAAGCTTTTAATTTGCAAATCCCCGGGGCATCATGCAGCCTGTCGTCTCACAGGATCCTACATGAATACATCAGCGCTCTTTGAAACGCCTCCACCTTGACTTGCCTCTTATCACTGAGCTAGCTAACTTTCCTTTGACCTGGTTACCGGAACTTACATTTTCGCCATCGTAATACTCTTTACTACACTTTACTGTTCCACCTTACACACACACACACACACACACACACACACACACACACACACACACACACACACACACACACACACACACACACACACACACACACACACACACACAAATAGATAGTCTACATGCAAACTTCTCTAATTATCGATTTCTCTTTGTCTTTAATTCTGTCTCTCCCTCCTTTTCTCCCACTATTGTCAACTTTGCCAGTATTCATATCAATAGTGAAATACATCTGCCTAGTCAGGCTCTTAGACCATCATCATCATCATCATCATCATCATCATCAATTGTAATAATCTACATTATTATCACAATGAAATAGTAAAGAGGGTTTATTTTGTTTCAGTAATACTAATAGACTAACCTTTGCACAATTGCACAAAAAGTAACATCATATGAAAGAATAAATAAATAATTTGGCAGATATCTAAATGAAAATCCTTTGATTTTGCTTGATTGAGTTTGATTTCCCAATTCCGCACCCTCTGAGGCCTCAACCTGTTTAACCAATAACCACTCGTCCGTAAACTGAGGAAGGAGAAAGTACAGACCTTCATTTATTATAATTAAATACAAATAGGAGTAATACACCCTGGATAATCACCAGAGTCAGATATGATAAACACATTGGAACAAAATGAAATGGACTTTTGGTGGTTCCACTACATTTCACCCTGCACCAGGCTCTCTCCCTTTCACACTCCACATTCCCTCAAACCTCTCCTCTTCAATTCACAGTGAAAGAGGATTCATTGGTACGCCTGTTATGAAATGAACACTACTGTCACAGCTTTTTTCAACATTCGCCACATATTCTAATGTAACAATCGTAAATCAAGCAATCAGACGCAGACACACAATGGAGCCTGCACTGGCTGTGTGCGAAGGGACCAATTTTCAGTAACAAGAAAGCCAATTTGGCTGTCCACTTGTATGAGTGTGAGAGGCCATAGAGCCAGGGCTTAGCCAAGGAGTGGAGGAGAAGCCCTGGCAGGAGGCTGAGTGAAGGCTGGTGCCGACGGGTGCTGAGGCCAGTGGATCAGGAGGAAGGCTGGGGTCAGCGGGGGCTGAGGCCAGGGGATCAGGAGGAAGGCTGGGGTCAGCGGGGGGCTGAGGCCAGGGGATCAGGAGGAAGGCTGGGGTCAGCGGGGGGCTGAGGCCAGGGGATCAGGAGGAAGGCTGGGGTCAGCGGGGGCTGAGGCCAGGGGATCAGGAGGAAGGCTGGGGTCAGCGGGGGGCTGAGGCCAGGGGATCAGGAGGAAGGCTGGGGTCAGCGGGGGCTGAGGCCAGTGGATCAAAAGGAAGGCTGGGGCCAGCGGGGGCTGAGGCCAGGGGATCAGGAGGAAGGCTGGGGTCAGCGGGGGGCTGAGGCCAGGGGATCAGGAGGAAGGCTGGGGTCAGCGGGGGGCTGAGGCCAGGGGATCAGGAGGAAGGCTGGGGCCAGCGGGTGCTGAGGCCAGGGGATCAGGAGGAAGGCTGGGGTCAGCGGGTGCTGAGGCCAGGGGATCAGGAGGAAGGCTGGGGTCAGCGGGTGCTGAGGCCAGGGGATCAGGAGGAAGGCTGGGGTCAGCGGGTGCTGAGGCCAGGGGATCAGGAGGAAGGCTGGGGCCAGCGGGGGCTGAGGCCAGGGCATCAGGAGGAAGGCTGGGGCCAGCGGGGGCTGAGGCCAGGGGATCAGGAGGAAGGCTGGGGTTAGCGGGTGCTGAGGCCAGGGGATCAGGAGGAGGAGCCGGACGGAGGTGCAGCAGGGAGGCACTTTCAGCATCACAAGGTGGAATCTGTCGCATGTCATTCATCCAATCTCTCCCACCAAGCAGCCTTTCCCATGTGCTCCCTGAACAATCTCCAACTAATGAAGCCGAAATGATTCACACATATATTCATCATGATGACAAACCTGGGAGTTCAGAGGCGTGGATGTGTGCTGAAGTCCACTGAAAGCTTATAACCAAAGCATAAGTTGTATGTTGCTCGTATGGATGGCCTTAATTGGGGGGGGGGGGGGGGCTATATTTACACCAAGTCATTTGCACATAATGCTCACAATGGCTTTGCATTGTGCCTCGTGTGGGGGAATGTGGGTATATGCGTGCTTCGCAGAAGTGGTATGCAGAGACAATAGTGCCCTTTTCACACTCCATTGGTTTCATATAATTGCAGAAATGTCTGCACACTCCACGATAATAATGACGAGAGCCATTCAAAGAATAGAAAGCAATTCCTGGCAATGGTCATCTCCCTCTCCCTTTCATTGTCTAAGAGCCATTGATTCTGTTTGGCCTTTCTCCTGTGTCTTTTCCTAGAAAGATTTCAGTGTCCCTTTGCCCCATCCACATCTTACCAGTCCACCACTACAGTTGTGTTGCCAATATATATAGAGGGAACATAATAGATAAAGAAGAAGAAAGATAATGGTAATAAAAATACATAATGAAATGGTAATAATCTCTCTTTAGCTCTCCTCATCTGCTGATCAAAACCCAATCCTCAAATAGAGACACAAAGAAGGCTGTTGGAATAGAATGAAGCTGTTAAAGGCGCTATGTTATGACCAATGTAATTTTGTGGCAAACAAATGAGACGACTACTGACAAAATTGGCACCCTCTACTGGCCTGTACACTGATTTTTTCACATGTGTGTGTGTGTGTTTCATACATGTGCCAGAATTATGAAAATTGCTTTACTGAACAAAGAAAGATTGCTTTACGGCACAGAATAGGAGTACGGGCAAAGAACTGACATTAGAATATGAACTAAAGAGCACACACCCAAAAAGGTGCAGGTCAGAGGTTTGTAAATCTAGAATAAAGAAATGAAGACGGCACACTTCTCTCTTGCAGTGAAACAAATTAAATAATAATAATTGCACTACACCAACATGTTTTGACTACTGCCTTCTTCAGGGTGCAGTCAAACTGTCAGAGCAACATACATGGCTTCACAGACGCCTGTGTGCAATCAACAGTCAACAGGTGGAATGGTTCTCCAATCAAGAGCCACAGAAAATATCTAAGTCCAATTAGTGGATTACATCAAAATACAAATCAAGTCATACAATAATACAAAAGCTCTGAAGAAATCAAGTTAGTAATGAGGTGTAAAAGTAACTTGATGTCTGTCTTGATGTCTGGAGTATTCACTTCAATTTGTATCCATCGTTGAAGTTCATTAAAATTAAATTATCAATACGTGCCATTGGGTGAAAGTTTGAATTCCCAAGTTTTCCCACAGAGGCAATATTATCAGATATCATACCTATGAATGTTGTGGGATGTAGCCTAGCTGTTTGCTACACTGACTGGAAGACAGTCCATACCTCAGCCCCTTTGGCATTCAAAACATTTCTCTCTGGTAACATCTGAAGTAATGAAGATATCCCACTGATCCATCCCTCCTTACTTTCTGCCCTGTAGCTGTTTTCACTGCATGAGCTATGTCTTCAATCTGTACCACTGCCTGTGTGAAATTCTGCTTTGTGATGGATTCATATGTTAAGAGATATGACAGAGCAGCTTATCTGCACACTATGTCCGATATCAGCAAAGCCCCCATCTCTCTCTCTGCATCTCTCCTCCTCCTCCTCCCCCCCATCTCTCTCTCTGCAGCTCTCCTTCTCCTCCTCCCCCATCTCTCTCTCTCCATCTCTCCTCCCCCCATCTCTCTCTCTCCATCTCTCCTCCTCTTCCCCCATCTCTCTCTCCATCTCTCCTCCTCTTCCCCCATCTCTCTCTCCATCTCTCCTTCTCCTCCCCTCATCTCTCTCTCTCCATCTATCCTCCTCCTCCCCCATCTCTCTCTCTCCATCTCTCCTCCTCTTCCCCCATCTCTCTCTGCATCTCTCCTCCTCCTCCCCCCATCTCTCTCTCTGCATCTCTCCTTCTCCTCCTCCCCATCACTCACTCTGCATCTCTACACCTCCTCCTCCCCCATCTCTCTCTCTCCATCTCTCCTCCTCCTCCCCCCATCTCTCTCTCTCCATCTCTCCTCCTCTTCCCCCATCTCTCTCTCCATCTCTCCTCCTCTTGCCCCATATCTCTCTCCATCTCTCCTCCTCCTCCCCCCATCTCTCTCTCTCTCCATCTCTCCTCCTCCTCCCCCCATCTCTCTCTCTCCATCTCTCCTCCTCTTCCCCCATCTCTCTCTGCATCTCTCCTCCTCCTCCTCCTCCTCCCCCCATCTCTCTCTCCATCTCTCCTCCTCTTCCCCCATCTCTCTCTCTCCATCTCTCCTCCTCCTCCTCCCCCCATCTCTCTCTCTCCATCTCTCCTCCTCTTCCCCCATCTCTCTCTCCATCTCTCCTCCTCCTCCCCCATCTCTCTCTCCATCTCTCCTCCTCCTCCCCCACCCCCCCCACCCCTCTTTTTTCTAGCTGTGGTTTCATTTTTCCCCTTAATAACTGCCGGCTGAGTTTCATTGATTTATTTATTAATGTAACCATGAAATGTTTCTGTGCGACGAGCAATGTGGGTATTAGGAAGTATGAAAACTTTTCAATTGAGAAAGAAATTGAAATGAGATAAGTTTTCAAAGATAATGAAAACTAAAAGTCATTGTTTCACTTTATTTGAAGAACAGAGCTATCTGGCCTTTATCTCACCAAGACCTGAATAAGAATTGGAATGAGTTGGTAAATCATATTGGATGCCTTGTACAGTGAAGGGGGGAAAGACCTTCTCGTAGCTATATAACAAATAAGGCCTGTGTGATATGTAGGCAATTAGGACTGGATACAAGGACCTACATGACTGTTCGATTTCAACACTATTGGGTCACACCATGATATAGTTTGAATCAATTCTGCATTATACTGTATACAGTATACTGAAATTAGCTGTGAATTGATACAAATGATAGACAATATGCCAAGGGTGTCTCAGTCCCCAGATCTCAACCCAAAGACAGTGTTCCACAGCAGCACCAACACATGGCATACCGTACATGGGCTATAGCATTCCTCCAAGAGTTTTCCAGGCAGCAACATCTATGCAAAGGCACACATAATGTAAGCTTTTCTGATAGCTATTAAGACATTCTAGATTAGTTATCTTTTATTAGCGCTTTCATTGTGGATATGAACATGCACATACATGAACGGAATTCTAACAGGGAACCCACTGTACTATAGGCTTCCTCCTCTCAGCCTCAAAACTCCTCATATGGCACATTCTCGCTGGAAGGCTGGCGAACATTCTGGCTACTGTCACCCTGCCCACTTGTCAGTATTAGCAGTTGACAAAATGTCAATTCACAGTTTTGCTCCATCATGAAACACTGGAGCGATTATATGCTAAGACTGCTCTCACTAAAGTTGACAAATAGTCCGTGTTCATTTCCCAATGGCTGCTATGATGACGAAGCAGGTTGTTCAACACGTATTTACTACCCATCTGACTGTCTCAACAGAACATACTGTTGAACCCTACAGGGCTAACGACGCTACACACTTGTATTACTGTTGACATTCTGAGTGGAGCCTTTTTGTACTACATTGCTGCACAGTGGTTCAAACAGTATCAATATGACTCTTCATCATCCCGTAACAAAAGGCCTCCCTCCACACAGAGGTGAAAACACTATACAAGCTGGTTACCATCAAGCACCTTTTTCAAGGACTCTTCTGCAGGAGAGCTGCTTGCCAACCCAGGATGGCTTGAACCCAGGTCCCCCATTTGAAGAACAGTCTCTATACTCAGAACACCATCCTATATGCCCACAGTATATAGTTAAAGGGGCTATACATCCTATATGCCCACAGTATATAGTTAAAGGGGCTATACATCCTATAT
The DNA here is from genome assembly GCF_964638095.1 of Poromitra crassiceps. Lineage (NCBI taxonomy): Eukaryota > Metazoa > Chordata > Actinopteri > Beryciformes > Melamphaidae > Poromitra > Poromitra crassiceps. The sequence continues at coordinate 12,712,330 of NC_139631.1, read as the reverse complement.
GCCCACAGTATATAGTTAAAGGGGCTATACATCCTATATGCCCACAGTATACAGTTAAAGGGGCTATACATCCTATATGCCCACAGTATATAGTTAAAGGGGCTATACATCCTATATGCCCACAGTATATAGTTAAAGGGGCTATACATCCTATATGCCCACAGTATATAGTTAAAGGGGCTATACATCCTATATGCCCACAGTATATAGTTAAAGGGGCTATACATCCTATATGCCCACAGTATATAGTTAAAGGGGCTATACATCCTATATGCCCACAGTATATAGTTAAAGGGGCTATACATCCTATATGCCCACAGTATATAGTTAAAGGGGCTATACATCCTATATGCCCACAGTATATAGTTAAAGGGGCTATACATCCTATATGCCCACAGTATATAGTTAAAGGGGCTATACATCCTATATGCCCACAGTATATAGTTAAAGGGGCTATACATCCTATATGCCCACAGTATATAGTTAAAGGGGCTATACATCCTATATGCCCACAGTATATAGTTAAAGGGGCTATACATCCTATATGCCCACAGTATATAGTTAAAGGGGCTATACATCCTATATGCCCACAGTATATAGTTAAAGGGGCTATACATCCTATATGCCCACAGTATATAGTTAAAGGGGCTATACATCCTATATGCCCACAGTATATAGTTAAAGGGGCTATACATCCTATATGCCCACAGTATATAGTTAAAGGGGCTATACATCCTATATGCCCACAGTATATAGTTAAAGGGGCTATACATCCTATATGCCCACAGTATATAGTTAAAGGGGCTATACATCCTATATGCCCACAGTATATAGTTAAAGGGGCTATACATCCTATTTGCCCACAGTATATAGTTAAAGGGGCTATACATCCTATATGCCCACAGTATATAGTTAAAGGGGCTATACATCCTATATGCCCACAGTATATAATTAAAGGGGCTATACATCCTATATGCCCACAGTATATAGTTAAAGGGGCTATACATCCTATATGCCCACAGTATATAGTTAAAGGGGCTATACATCCTATATGCCCACAGTATATAGTTAAAGGGGCTATACATCCTATATGCCCACAGTATATAGTTAAAGGGGCTATACATCCTATATGCCCACAGTATATAGTTAAAGGGGCTATACATCCTATATGCCCACAGTATACAGTTAAAGGGGCTATACATCCTATATGCCCACAGTATATAGTTAAAGGGGCTATACATCCTATATGCCCACAGTATATAGTTAAAGGGGCTATACATCCTATTTGCCCACAGTATATAGTTAAAGGGGCTATACATCCTATATGCCCACAGTATATAGTTAAAGGGGCTATACATCCTATATGCCCACAGTATATAGTTAAAGGGGCTATACATCCTATATGCCCACAGTATATAGTTAAAGGGGCTATACATCCTATATGCCCACAGTATATAGTTAAAGGGGCTATACATCCTATTTGCCCACAGTATATAGTTAAAGGGGCTATACATCCTATATGCCCACAGTATATAGTTAAAGGGGCTATACATCCTATATGCCCACAGTATATAGTTAAAGGGGCTATACATCCTATATGCCCACAGTATATAGTTAAAGGGGCTATACATCCTATATGCCCCCAGTATATAGTTAAAGGGGCTATACATCCTATATGCCCACAGTATATAGTTAAAGGGGCTATACATCCTATATGCCCCCAGTATATAGTTAAAGGGGCTATACATCCTATATGCCCACAGTATATAGTTAAAGGGGCTATACATCCTATATGCCCACAGTATATAGTTAAAGGGGCTATACATCCTATATGCCCACAGTATATAGTTAAAGGGGCTATACATCCTATATGCCCACAGTATATAGTTAAAGGGGCTATACATCCTATATGCCCACAGTATATAGTTAAAGGGGCTATACATCCTATATGCCCACAGTATATAGTTAAAGGGGCTATACATCCTATATGCCCACAGTATATAGTTAAAGGGGCTATACATCCTATATGCCCACAGTATATAGTTAAAGGGGCTATACATCCTATATGCCCCCAGTATATAGTTAAAGGGGCTATACATCCTATATGCCCACAGTATATAGTTAAAGGGGCTATACATCCTATATGCCCACAGTATATAGTTAAAGGGGCTATACATCCTATATGCCCACAGTATATAGTTAAAGGGGCTATACATCCTATATGCCCACAGTATATAGTTAAAGGGGCTATACATCCTATATGCCCACAGTATATAGTTAAAGGGGCTATACATCCTATTTGCCCACAGTATATAGTTAAAGGGGCTATACATCCTATATGCCCACAGTATATAGTTAAAGGGGCTATACATCCTATATGCCCACAGTATATAGTTAAAGGGGCTATACATCCTATATGCCCACAGTATATAGTTAAAGGGGCTATACATCCTATATGCCCCCAGTATATAGTTAAAGGGGCTATACATCCTATATGCCCACAGTATATAGTTAAAGGGGCTATACATCCTATATGCCCACAGTATATAGTTAAAGGGGCTATACATCCTATATGCCCACAGTATATAGTTAAAGGGGCTATACATCCTATATGCCCACAGTATATAGTTAAAGGGGCTATACATCCTATATGCCCACAGTATATAGTTAAAGGGGCTATGGTGGAGTTCTCCATTTCCCAGCCTAAACCTCACCGTGAGCGCACAGTATTGCTGTGAGAATTTACAACAAAGAACCGTTTAATCAGAAAGTCGGGTGGAAAGAGAGAGAGGGAGAGAGACAGAAGAGTACAACAGAGAGAGAGAGAGAGAGAGACAGAAGAGTACAACAGAGAGAGAGAGAGAGAGAGAGACAGAAGAGTACAACAGAGAGAGAGAGAGAGAGAGAGACAGAAGAGTACAACAGAGAGAGAGAGAGAGAGAGAGAGAGACAGAAGAGTACAACAGAGAGAGAGAGGAGGAGAGAGACAGAAGAGTACAACAGAGAGAGAGAGAGAGAGAGAGAGAGAGAGAGAGAGAGACACAGAAGAGTACAACAGAGGGATGGAGAGAGAGGGGGAGAGAGAGAGGGAGAGAGACAGAAGAGTACAACAGAGAGAGAGAGAGAGAGGAGAGAGACAGAAGAGTACAACAGAGAGAGAGAGATAGAGAGAGAAGAGTACAACAGAGAGAGAGAGAGAGAGAGAGAGAGAGAGAGAGAGAGAGAGAGACAGACAGAAGAGTACAACAGAGGGATGAGAGCGAGATGGAGAGAGTCAGAGAGAGGGAGAGAGACAGAAGAGTACAACAGAGGGATGGAGAGAGGGGGGGAGAGAGAGAGGGAGAGAGACAGAAGAGTACAACAGAGAGAGAGAGAGAGAGAGAGAGAGAGAGAGAGGAGAGAGACAGAAGAGTACAACAGAGAGAGAGAGAGAGAGACAGAAGAGTACAACAGAGAGAGAGAGAGAGAGAGAGAGACAGAAGAGTACAACAGAGGGAGAGAGAGAGAGGGAGAGAGAGAGACAGAAGAGTACAACAGAGGGAGAGAGAGAGAGAGAGGGAGAGAGAGAGACAGAAGAGTACAACAGAGGGAGAGAGAGAGAGAGAGGGAGAGAGAGAGACAGAAGAGTACAACAGAGGGATAGAGAGAGAGAGAGAGAGAGAGGGAGAGAGACAGAAGAGTACAACAGAGGGATGTGGGAAACACAGAGAGCAGGAGGGAAGCTGTCTGACAGGTGATTACGTTCCCAGCCGTGACCTTTGGTGACCTCAGACTGAGCCTATCAAAGAGGATATCAGACATCAAGACAAGAAGTGACAAGCAGCGGTCTGAAAGACTGGCCTCTTTATTTCTTCTCTTTTGCCTTTTTCTCTCCACTCTTCTATCTACCTCTGTTTCCTTCTCGTTCTATCTCGATCTCTCTCCCTCCTCTGTTTCTTTCTCATGTAGGCTACAGTATGTTTGCGTTTCATATCGCAGTCTGATGATTTACATTTCTATTCAGTTAGCGTCATGCTATGTCTGTGAGAGATACAGAGAAAGAGCAGACCCACGAGGAAGAGTTTTGAAGGTCGTAATAATGGCAATGTAATGAGAAACCATTCAGGGAGCTGTGTGTGTGTGTGTGTGTGTGTGTGTGTGTGTGTGTGTGGGGGGGGGGGGGGGGGGGGGATGTGCTAGGAATGTATATAACATGTATATTATACATGTGCGTGCAGAAGAGAAGTAACACTGGGGGGATGCAATATTCAGACATTAGAGAGGTTAACATCAAACATGGGAGTTTCATTACTTTCTCGCTTGACTCATTGTTCCAAATTATACAATATTTAATACAGGATTTACTATTAAAAAAAGCAATTGTACCAGTTTATTGGCATTTTCATGCAATATAGACTAAGCCCAGAGCGTGTTAAATTTGGATTACAGACTTGCCCAATTATATAGCACACCTGTGGCCTGAGAGACCATCTTTAAGGTGACCCTATAGAAACTCAAGGCAGCTGTCTCAGAATTGACACTGTGAAGGAACTGTTATCAATACAGCTTTTTCCACAATGTGTCTAAAAACAGAAATTTGGCCATTAATCAAAAACTGAAATATCTGGTGTTCACCCTGGCTATATAACAATATTATATCTATCACGTAATGTCATTACATTGCTATTTTGATTATAATAAACCCAATAACAAGCTAGCGATCTAGCCTATATCTTGAATAACTCCTGCCATTCTGATTGACTATCAATTCCCCGAGGATTTATGTTTTCTTTCCACGGCTTCATGCATGGCAGTTTCTCTCGTCATGTCAGCTTTGCACAGAGAATAAAACAGCATCATATTTGCTGTGCGCACTGTAGCACAAAGTGTGCTGTGAGACGCCATTACAGCTATTAACTACTAATTCCTGTCAAAACAGCAACGTGTCACGTTCAAAACACTGCATCAGCTCCTACCAGACAACTTGGAAGTCGTCAGATATTGGCAATCAAATAAAGCTCACGAGATGAGCTTTTAAACATGATTTCAAACACAATTATCGCCTCCCAGACAAGAGCAGCCTGCTGCACATAATTATCTGCTGGTTAGCCACTTCCAATTGGAATGCATAGTGTAATGCTGGCTTGCACTCCATGTTGAGTGCAACCTCTCGCTGCTCCTCTCTTCCTCTCTGCTAAGGCTTCGTTTCAGCAGCACACTAATTTTTACCCTTGGGAAACTGGCCCATTATTTCCCCCTCCAACATATATATATATATAGTACACAAACACGCATTCAATCTTAGTTTGCACACACATACAGAGTCAACATACTGTAACACTCTCACAGTACACCCATAAATATGCAGGCAGAATTGAATAACACTCACGTTCATGGTATGTTCACACACACACACACACACACACACACACACACACACACACACACACACACACACACACACACACACACACACACACACACACACACAGATATAACCTTATATCTCACATACAGTATGGGAGCAGGCATGGCCATAACCCTCAGCAACTACACGGAGATGGAAGAACAAGACTGTCTGTTGTCATCTTCTGCTTTTCTGTTGAGCAGCATGGCCAGACAAGATGGTCTGCCATAGTGTGTGTGTGTGCGTGTGTGTTTGTGTGTGTGTGTGTGTGTGTGTGTGTGTGTGTGTGTGTGTGTGTGTGTGTGTGTGTGTTTGTGTGTGTGTGTGTGTGTGTGTGTGTGTGTGTGTGTGTGACGTGTGTGTGTCTTTGTGCATGCCTGCATGAGTGTGTGCGCATGTTTGCATGTGTTTCCAGGCATAACATTTTGACTGCACAGATCTCGCAATTCTGTAGTGGTAGTGTTAGTGTACACTGTAACTTCTGAATTTGGCAATGTGGGCTTCTGTTCTCCGTTTCAATTTTTGTCCCACTGATGATGTCATCAGTGATGTCATAAATCACTGATGAGCGCCGGGCTGTGTATGCGAGCTGCAGGGAGGGCGGGCCTAGGAATCGAGCGCGCATAGCGTGTATAGCGTGTGTCTATACATATAGAAACACGCACAACATTTGCAGACAGTACTGCTATTATTCTCCTATATAACAATTCCTATATATTCAACCCATTCAAACTAAATGAAATGAAACTCAGTTTAATAAACATCATGACCCTGAATCACAAAAGTTTGCTGACAGTAACAGAGCATCCTACATGATTTGTCAGGTTTTCGCATAATTCTGTCGTCTTGTTGTAGTCTTATGCATGACCTTGACTTTACAGTAAAGTAATGCTTTATTGACATTACATAGTAGTCCGTCTGAAGCCTTCTTACACACACATACTGTGCAGAGCCACAGCTACACACTAGGTTTGGGCCATGTCTACCAAATTGGCATATGAGGATGTCCACAGTGAAACATGGCGATGGACGATGACGTTTGGTTGGTGCTGTGACAGTGACAGAGCGGAGAGATAGAGAGAGAGAGGGTGTGTGTGTGTGTGTGTGTGTGTGTGTGTGTGTGTGTGTGTGTGTGTGTGTGTGTGTGTGTGTGTGTGTGTGTGTGTGTATGTGTGTGCGCGCCCCAGCCTGTGTTGCATGGAAGTGAACAGCACAAAACACTGAATTATTTATTAAGAGAGAAAAGAGAGGGGGGGGAAACACGATCCAGCCAAAAGCCGACAAACAGTCTCACAGTAGTAGTCTGACTCCTATAGCTTCTTCTTCTTCCCCCTGCTGTCTCTAAGAGATAACGGGACAGTAGAGCTAAGTTTTGCTATACAAAAAAGCCCGGCCGGCTTCAA
>NC_139631.1:12690541-12700541 GCF_964638095.1 Poromitra crassiceps | reverse complement strand
ACCCATCACCCCTAACCTCGTCAAGGTAGGCCAGAAACGGGTCCCAAATAGTTTGAAATCTCCCAGGTGAGTTTGTCCTCAAGAACCTGAGTCTCTCCATTCGTATGATGGAGATCATGTCCGCCAACCACAACTGAAAACAGGGTGGAGTGGGGGACTTCCATTTCTGCAGAATGAGTTTCTTGGCAACAATTGTCCCCTGTGACAGAGATTGCTGCACAGCTGTAGGGAAGTTCAGAGAGGACTCCGAGCAGCCGAAGATGGCGAGTTCTGCCTCCGGCTGAAGGGTTATTTTGTAGGCCTTAGAGTACCAATCAAATATTTTGGCCCAAAATCCGGTCAGTAAAGGGCACGACCAAAAGGCATGAGACAGAGTGCCCTCCGACACCCGACACCTGTCACACAGTGGTGAGACAGACGAGTAAATCTTGTGCAATTTCTGCTTCGAATAGTGAAGACGGTGAGTAACTTTAAATTGGATCAGCTGGTGTCTACTATTAACTGAGCCGAGTTGTATCATAGACAGACTCCTATCCCATATAATGTCAGACAAGTCAATGCCAAGTTCCCCCTGCCACCCTTGTGCCATGTTTTAATATACTGCGTGCGTAACCGGTCACAAACGTTCTCATTGGTTAACCGGTTAACGCTTAACCATTGACATGCCTAGTCCCGATTTTTACTTTTCGATGTTTTATTACAGAAAGTGTATGAAACCCATGGTCAAAATAGTCATACATTCTGTCATTGCGTTACTTATCGATGGAATTATAGTTAAAAAACAAAGTATTCCCCTTTTTGAACCCCCGGACCCCACTTTGAGAAGCACTGGGCTAGGTGGACTGCCTACTCTCCTTTTCAAAAAGCTATAAACAGCTCAATATCTGTCTTTTCTATCCAATAACTCAGTGACAGTAAGTGAGTAAGGAGGTGAAAAGTGAGAGAGTGATGAAAGCGAGAATGAAAAAGTTATAAAGTTAGAGAGAGAGAGAGAAATCAAACTCAGAGAAAGTGAATGAAAGTGAGAAAAAAGAGGGGGAATCCATGGTGAATGGATAGTGACACTCCAGCTGAGAGACAGCCACGCCATATGAAGAGAGACAGAGGGGAGAGTGGACTGTCTGAGGCAGCCATTTAAAGTAGCTTAATGGGCAGATGGAACCAGGGGAGAGAGGGTTTCCAATGGATGTATTAGCCTGAAGTGACCCTAAGCCCAATCATTGTGTATATATTTTCCAATCTGTTGTCTAAAGTCGTGAGCAGAGAACAAAAATACCTCTGTATTTACACTTAAACATCTATATTTTCCTCTGAGTTTAAGATGTGCCTTGTTTTGTAGCCGGTAATGCTAGAAGCTAGAGGCATACGCACACCTACACACTGGTAGGTGTGCGGATATAAGTTCTGTTCGGGAGAGGTAGAGTCGGTGGAAAAGGAAAACTAGTGAAAAGCAGACACACGGGTGAGAGAAAGGAAGAAACAGAGCCCAGAGCTGTCCACAGCCAGACAGGTTCTAATGATGCTGTCTCAATAACAGATTCTATGGTGCAAGTGGCACTTGGGCTTAAGTGTACTCTCAATTAAGATGTTTCAGAGTGGTTTTCTGATAGGTGGTATATACCGCAGTCCGCCTGAGGCTCGGAGCAGGTCCGCACCTAGCGCCGCGCTCCTGTCAAAAAATGAAACTATGCGGAGGCCTCCACAAACGCCGCAGTCAGTTCCGAGGCTACGACTGGCTAATGGTTGCTATGTAGTCGGTTACTAGGGAGGTATTCGATTCGCGCAAATTGAGAAACTGACAGCTGACGACGAACGCCGCACAGTTACTATACCGCATTTACTATGAAATGCTGTGTGGCTCTCTGCGCAGAGAACGCTGGACACACCACAGTCACCATGAAGTGGCTTTAACACACTGCTGGTATACAGGCTGCGTCATAAGGCTCATGATGTAGCACACGCACAGGCACCAGCCAAACAGCACTGTGTGTTTTACAAGCAGCCGCCCCCAGCAGCGTCCAATCTCAATCCTATAATAGTCCAGAAATCCTGCAATCAGCACATAAAAACCCTGCCACAATCAATACAGTACGCTAGCCTGCCTGACACTGCAGCCACTCCCTATGGAGATCATCGCTGTAAATAAGAATCAGGTTCTTATACACTTGCACTCAAATAAGGGCTAACATGTTTGCGAGTATACGAAAGTTGTGAACGATGGCAAACCACACTGGCGGAGATACAAGCAGGTGTAAATTCATCAAGGGCCACACACACACACGCACGGACGCACACACACACGCACACACACGCACGCACGCATGGACGCACACACACACACACGCACACACACACACACACACAAACACACGTGCACCAACCAGAATATGATCAATCGGCCTAACTACGTGAACTGTCTACAACGCCACAACCGTTACTGTTTACGCCATTGCATTCTTATCACATAGCACTGTCTGCCTGACCAATGGAAGTGCCTCTAACCCCTTGGTGTTACTGTCTGTCTGACCAATGGAAGTGCCTCTAACCCCTTGGTGTTACTGTCTGTCTGACCAATGGAAGTGCCTCTAACCCCTTGGTGTTACTGTCTGTCTGACCAATGGAAGTGCCTCTAACCCCTTGGTGTTACTGTCTGTCTGACCAATGGAAGTGCCTCTAACCCCTTGGTGTTACTGTCTGTCTGACCAATGGAAGTGCCTCTAACCCCTTGGTGTTACTGTCTGTCTGACCAATGGAAGTGCCTCTAACCCCTTGGTGTTACTGTCTGTCCCACCCATTTATTATTACTGCTGTGTGCTCAGTCTTGGTTCAGAGTTCAATGCAGGATCAGTTCCAGATGGATGTTGCAGTTTAAGAATGGCTCTTATTTGGATGAAACGTGACATATGGATAATAATGCTATAATTGCAATGGGAATTATTTGGAGGTGCACACAAGGCACTAGGTCCACATTCTGGATTTTTATTGTAAGCGTAATTATATTTTTCTATCCTGTGGGGGGCAGTTTTACAGCTGCACCACAGCTAATGAATGCAAAAAAAGCCAATGATTATACAATATACAATACTATATCAGACGGACAAACCCCGTCTTTATTAGTCACAGACACGCATCAATGCAGAGGCGTCGTGAAATGTGTCTTCCACGTTTGAGCCATCCTGGCTCGTCCTCCTCCGTGGTCAGGCCAGGATTCATCTTTTGTACGGCGTCCCCTTGAACTTCATGTTGGGTCTTATTGTGTGCCAGCCAGGCAGGATGTATACTTACCACAATGTGAGTTCACATTCATGTGCATTTCTTTGTACTTGCCAAATAAGATGCATTTAGCATCCACTCACACATTTGCACCCACGCTCTGATACCAGATACAATTTCAATAACCCCAAGAAAAACTCAACACTGACACATTCACTTCTACTTCAGTTACACTTTGGCTGCAGTGGTATTGAGAAGCTGAGTAGAGAAGATGGTTCAGACCATCCTGGCTATGACTAACACACTATAGAGTATGATACTACAACACACCAATAACAAGGAGATGTTTCATAATCCACTATCTAACCTCTCCCCTTTGCTCTCATTTATAATTCAAGAGGTTTAATCATGTGTTAGCCACAGTACATTCAGTTTCATATAAATGACGAGCCACAGTATTCTAAAACTGGAGTACCCTATACACATGGGGATTAGGTGTCCTTCTGCCTTATGGGGTCCTGTTGACCTCTGGGGAAACTGTGCTGGCAAACCTTTCATTAGTGATGGCTGAAAGAACAACAATGCCCTACCCTCTACATCCATATACATGATATATCGGCAATCATAACGCCATCGGCCGATCAACAAGATAACAGCAATATTGATATTGGTTATTGGTGTCTGGCGAAATTTTCATATTGAGAGGAAACAATGTGGTAAATCTATGATTTATGGGATTTTCCAAATGTTTTGGAAATAAATAAATAAATTACTTTTGAAATGCAGTGTTTACATGAGTTTTTCAGTATGTAAAAAACAAATCTCATAAAAACGAACTTGTTTTTATACTGATCATATCGACATTGGTGATGATTGGTTAATATCAGCCATAACAGGAATGTTAATATCAGTTATCAGTATCAGTGTATCCACATCCATAGAAATGTCACAAAATGTTGAACCACCTGCAGATTTCAGCTCGTTCTGATCTCTCCCTTGATTGGTTGATTTTCTCATTCAGATCCTAAAGGAAAGCTAGAGTGAATGCTGTTGATCCAGATGGGCACATAGGCAGCTTGTGACACAATGTAAAGTGTGTCAAGCAAGCAAACAAACAAACAAACAAACAAACACAAACAAACAAGACATTACCATTCAACAAAATGTTGAGCGCCCTCAGTTCCAATGCCTGTTTCTGTAATCACTGACAGCATAGTAAACACCCAGGAAGAGGCAGAGAGAGAGAGGGAGAGAGAGAGAGAGAGAGAGAGAGAGAGAGAGAGAAGAACATTATCAGAGTGAATGAGAATGAAAGTGAGAGAGGCAGGGAGACAGAGGGAGGGAGGGAAGCATAGAAGCAAAAGTTCAAAAGAAACGAGAGAATGGAAGAGAGAGAGAGCGAAGGTGGAGAGACAATACACGCGACAGTGAGTGTGAGACCGAGACAGAGAGAGGGAGAGAGAGAGAGAGAGAAAGAGAGAGAGAGACAGAGAGAGAGAGAGAGAGAGAGAGAGAGAGGCAGAGAGAGAGAGAGAGAGAGAGAAAGAGAATAAATCAGAGAATAGAGGGAATGCTGAGGGGGCAAAGGAGAGAAAGCAGAGGAGGAAAGTAGGCTTGACTGACAGCAAGTAGTATAGTGGAAATTCACTTGGGACCGGGTCCAGACTCCAGAATGAAATGAAATCACCAATATTCAACACACACACACACACACACACACACACACTAGTGATGCGCGGGCTGCAGTTATAACCGCGCTGACCGCGGATATCCCCGGGGGGCGGATCATAAAAATAAACATTCTGATTAATAGCGGATGGGATGGGATGGGCGGGTGAAATGATGTATCATTAATGAGGAACATTAATATTAATTACGTTATCTAGTCTATGAACGTATTTTAAGCTTTTTTTTCCGTCAGGCACATATTAGCCGCCTATATAGTTAGAAAGCACTAGCACTTACCCCCGAAGGACCCAAAGTAGTGTAAACAAATATAGCCATGTGTCAACGTTCGATGGGGATATGCCTGCTCTTATACCTTATATGGTCAATGATGTCACCAGAACGTCAAACAGGATTCTCCACTGAAGACACGTTGGAAGAGAAGAGTATTATTTTCCCATACAGGTCAATCCAGTCTTGATCTAAACTTGAAGCTATCGCGTTAGCCTAGTATGCTACAGTAGGCTACTGTACATGGGCAAGTGCTGGACTGGATTATAATACAGCATGGAAGTTTATTTGGAGTCGACTGCAGCAATCGCACCAATGGCAGCAGAAACCATGAGTTCATCTACCCAAATTGCTCCTTTATAGCGTTGTGAAATGTCGGGTGTATGAATAAATCTATAAATAGTAAGAAATGATTTGTGCGGATTTATGGAGGGCGGACGGTTCATGCATACACGTGGATTAGGGTGGCATAAAAGCTCATCCGCGCATCTCTAACACACACACACACACACACACACACACACACACACACACACACAGGCATGCACACACAGGCATGCACACACACACACACACACGTGCCTATGAGTGTGTACACAAAAATGCATGGGCACACACACGACCATCAAAGACATGTATGTTAGGGTTAATACTCCTGTCAGTGCCCCTGACCAAGGCACTGGCAAAAGAACTGGAGTTGGTCCCCGGGCGCTGCACTGTGGCTGCCCACTGCTCCTAGTTCTAGGAAGGTTCCTACTAGAGGATGGGTCAAATGCAGAGGATGAATTTCCCCAAGGGGATAAATAAAGGATAACTTAACTTAACTTAACGCACACAAATGCACACACACACGCACACACACACACACACACAGACACACACACGTGCCTGTGCCACAAAAATGCATGCGCACACACACGCACACAAACAATACACACATACACACACACACACACACACACACACACACACACACACACGCACACACAACACACCAAGGGCTCACAGGTAGATAATACCAACTGTGACAACAACAAAGTTCTCCACAGTCCCACAGTGCATTTTGATTTCCCATTTGAATTCCAATTAGTGTACATTGTTGTTTGTATTTTAGATGTTGTTATTTTAGTCTAATAGTGTTTACGTTAGCGATTGTGTTTACATTCCACGCACCAGGTGGCAGGAGCTGGCTGATGGCATCAGCTGTGCTTCATGCACATGTTGCAGTGGCTGCATACAGCGTTTGTTCAGGGAAGCTCTTGTTATTTAAATTAATAATTTGGTTTCTCCCTGTTATGTCAACAGAAATATCATCAGGAGAGTTGTAGAATCGTTGGGTCAGTCTCTTAAAACACACGTGTTGGCTCCCGCAAATTTCAAATGCTCATGCCTACCCGTCTGTACTTCATAGAGGAGAAAGTTGGTCAAACCGGATGTTAGGCGTGACATCCGCTCAATTGCTCTAATTTCTCCAATCATCTGCCTCGGTTCTGTTTACATGTGTCGTGATTGGTCGAATACCATCAAACTTCTTTGGAAGATGACAACATCCTCTGGCCAAATTGTAACCGTCCTAAAGTACAGACTGTCTCTGGAGCATTCAAAGATGGTGGAGAGATAGACTGGCTTGAGTCACATTCAAAACAAATTCAAGTTACAAATGTTTAGCAAACTGCAGGCAGCTCGCACAGAATGATTTCAAAACACATTGTAAAGGGGCAAACGTGAGACACAATTTGTCACACAGGGTTTTGTCCCACAGGGTGGCAAATCTTGACCAAAAGCCCTGCCTCTTTGAAGATAGTGTATGTACTTCCAGTGGTATAAGTGCACGTTCACACCATACGCCAATCCCACGTCAAAGCCACGCAGTTTCATTTCGGCGTCCTTGTTACCAGGCGAGTCCGTTCACACCAGCCGCACGCCACGCCACGCCACGCTGACACCACACCACGCTGACGCTACGCCACGCTGACGCCAAGCCACGCCACGCTGACGCCACGCCACGCTGACGCCATGCCACGCTGACGCCACGCCACGCTGACGCCATGCCACGCCACGCTACGCCACTCCACGCTACGCCACGCCACGCTCACGCCACGCCACGCTCACGCAACGCCAAAGCCACGCTGATCCCATAGTTTCAGCTTCTGTTCTATTTTCCAAGCATGCTGCACGTCGATCCCGAGCTGCCAGGCATGAAGTCAATGCAATTTGTGAGGGGGGTGGGGGGGGCGCGCGGAGCAGCAGCTCTCTGCACATGGTAAAAAGTACTGTTTACGGTCAGATGTGGGCATTTTTTGAGTTTCAAGTGCATGCCTGTGGAAATATATGTTTGTGGCACTGGGCATCAAAGCGTGTGTGCGCGCGTGTGTGTACATGTGTGTGTGTGTGTGTGTGTGTGTGTGTGTGTGTGTGTGTGTGGAGTCAAGCTTGAATTAAAATCATGACATTACTTCGCACGCATGCACCCACATTGGAAAGGTTGTACAACAGAGTCCACTAACAATCTCCATCCATCTTTACTGTTCAATGAATCATTTGAGAATGAGTGAGGCAAGAAGATTAGAAAAGGAATGCGGCAGTTTTAAAAGACAGACGTGTGTGTGTGTGTGTGTGTGTGTGTGTGTGTGTGTGTGCGTGTGCGTGCATGCGTGCGTGCGTGTGTGAGTGTGTATTGTGTGTGTGTGTGTGTGTGCATGGATGCATGCTAGTATATGTGTATGTGTGTGTGTCGCTGTGTGCTTAATTGGATATGTGTGTGTGTGTGTGTGTGTGTGTGTGTGTGTGTGTGTGTGTGTGTGTGTGTGTGTGTGCGCGCTGTAGAACAGACTTGCCAGTGCCATGCTTTACCCTGCTTTATGGTGCTATGAAAAGCAGCCTGCCCATGGTTAGCTTCAGGGCAATGATGCAGAGGAGAGGCACTGCCAAGTTACTCCACTGTGGACGCTGGCACACACACACACACACACACACACACACACACACACACACACACACAAATGCCTTTGATGTCCATGCAATATACACAAACATATTTCCACACAGGCACGCACACATGTACGCACCAACACCACTCCCAACACACGTGCATGCACGCTTATGCCCCTTTCAATCTGAGGTCCTACCAGGGTTATATTGATAGTATTCTGTTACATCACCACACGGCCATTTTGGTAGGAAAACAGGTGATTGTGATCAATTAACAGGTGATTACAATCAAGTGACACTTACAGCCAATGAGCAGTGTGTATTGTAGCACCATATTGGTAGGAAAAAGGCTTGTGACATCATCGGAATACTATGAATACCGTGGGTTGATTTTGTGTTTGAAAGGGTTAACCCGCCTTGCCCGACTCGACTTGGCGTCCCTCGAGAGGTGGTTCTAACATGGGTTGATTTCAGTGTGAATGGCACTCGGGTTGCTAACAACCGGGGCGGGACAAACACATCTGACTGGTTATGGACGCGGACACGACCAGTCCATGTAAACGTGTGTAAATAAGACCAGTCCATGTAAACGTGTGTAAATAAGACCAGTCCATGTAAACATGTGTAAATAAGACCAGTCCATGTAAACGTGTGTAAATAAGACCAGTCCATGTAAACATGTGTAAATAAGATGATCTCTTGGGGCGATGAGTGGAATATGTGCACCATCTACGGCTCTGGCACACTGAGGGTAGCACACTTCAAAAAGAGCCCAGTTGTGTCATGGAGGTGCAGCCTGATTGGAAGTGAAGAATACGGTCTGCAAAGAGTTTTCAGGAGCTCCTCTGTCACCTATCGCAGCAGCACACCTCCACACCAAGCCCAAACAAACAGGTAATGCTGCAGGTGTTGCAAACCACTGTGGAACGTGACATGTGACGTGTTGTTTCCAGCCTGAGGTCATTGGGTTGTGACGTGTGTCCTGAGCAGGGATTAGCCTGTGGTCACTGACAACAGAAGGGTTGGACATGGTTCAGTAACCTGGCCTGATTCTGCTCAGTGTCTGAAAGTGGTAACAGTGCTCTGCTTTCTGCCCTGACAGTGTGGACAGCCAACATATTGTTTGTGTCAGGAGAGAGAGAGAGAGAGAGAGAGAGAGAGAGAGACGAAGAACTGACGATAAAGCAGCCAATGACAGAGAGAGAGAGAGGGAGGGGGTGAGTGAGTGAGTGAGTGAGTGAGTGAGTGAGTGAGTGAGTGAGAAAGAAGATGGCCGCTGTGGATATGCACTCAAATGTAAGGACAGGTAGCAGAAATACTACGTACACGGACATACACACACATACACATACTGTGTGTGTACACATTAGGGCTGCACGATGTATCGTATTTTCATCGTCATCGCGATATGAAAATGCGCGATGAACACATCGCAAAAGTGTTATCGCAATAAAAAAAAACTGAGTTACGTGACGGGAGCAAATGCTCTTTCAATGTCTTTCACATGCAGCCAAAAGCTGCTCTCACCAAAGACACTATAAAGCAAGACACTTCAACTTCGAGTGACTCCCTGTATCTGTGTTTTCGCCGCGTCATTGACAAACAGCCAATCACAAGCTGATGACCAGGAGACCCGGAAGAGTACCATTTGGCGTAGCAAGCATGCGGTAGCATGGAGTTGGGTCTATCTATCTGCTCTCACTCGTCTCAAGCTACACTTAGCTCACATTAGCTTATCAGCGGCACTGTGGCGAAAAGGCACAGCACTTCTCTGATTTGGGATAATTTCGGATTTAAACGAGATGACACGCTGCAAACACAGGTACTGTGTAAAACATGCGGCGCAGTTGTGGGGAAACACAACAAACCTTCATCACCACCTGCAATATAACCACAAAGA
>NC_139631.1:12680541-12683041 GCF_964638095.1 Poromitra crassiceps | reverse complement strand
TTGTAACCATACACTAGTTTGTCTGTCACTTCCAAGGTTTGCTGAGGAGGCGAGGAAGACGAGGGAGAGCGAATGAGAAGCGTGTTGTTTTGGGGGCGATAACCTTTAGTTGGGATTCAAAGTACTTGCGGCAAGCAGGGAAATGAACTATTGATTAGAAAGAAGGTGGAGGAGATAGAAAGAAAAAAAAAGCACACAACTGAAATCACATTAACCAACTGCCCACTGCTTCTCTTTATCCTGAAACACACACGCACACACACGCGCGCACGCACATGCGCGCACGCACACACACACACACACACACACACACACACACACACACACACACACACACACACACAGAGTTGTTTATCTCGGAAAAATACACGACTAATAGTGCTCTAGTCATACAGAGTAACTAGGAATAAATAAATGCAGACAACCTATGAACTCCATGTTGCCTTCACTGTCTACTCTACTAACTGGGCACCACTCACTGGCCTGCTTTCCACTACAGGGTCAAGGAGGGATGGCTGGCCTACCTCATTCTCCATGTCACTGAATTTACCCCTTCTGGGATGTGTGTATGGATTATGCGTGTGTATGGATTATGTTGCAACTGAGATGATGTGGATTAGGGTTGGGCGGTATCCGATTTATGATCAAACCTTCCCCAAATTGTACCCCGGTATTACCGTCTGCTTAAAAATCACATAAGAAAATCACATTGTAGGACTTGGATGGAGGCCAATTTCAAATGGTGATTTTATGTAGTCGCTGATATACTGTTTCCCACCACAAGGTGGGTGCAGTGAATGATAAAGTTACGGCATTGGTCGGTCGTGCAGAACGTGGTTTGCGACAGTTGGCGCATGCACACACGGCACTGTAAGCACTGATTAGTATAGTCTGTGCATTGCTAGTAGCTGCTAGCCGTTAGCTACAGATTTCTAGCTGACAGGAACGCAACCGGCTGCACGTTGTTTTTATAATTCCATTTTAACACACACACACCAGAGCGAGAGCGAGAGACAGAGACAGAGATAGAGAGAGAGAGAGAGAGAGAGAGAGAGACAGAGAGAGAGAGAGAGAGAGAGAGAGAGAGAGAGAAAGAGAGAGAGAGAGAGAGATGTGGGTTTTCAGATTTACTCTGTCTCATATTATATTGTCGATTGAGCATATTGTCGCTCAGGAGAAGCTGTCACATGATGCAGCGTTATGGTTGGTTGACTCTCCTAAATAGGTATTTTTTTACAGGTTATTTATGTGACAAATTACATGTTTAGAAAAAGTTCTCTCGTCACTTTATAGCATCTTCAACCACACAGACAGTGGTGCTGGACAAAGGTGTTTATTATATATGCATTTCACAATCACAGCAGATTTTTTTATGACATAATGAAACGGATATGCTATTTTCAAATACCCTGCTATAAGCTATTACCGGCCAACTCTAATGTGGATTCTGGGCTACTTCTGTAAATCCCATGCTTGAGGAGGCTGATTTTACCCATGGTCGAAGGTGATCTAACATCTCCATCAGTCTTCATACACATCTACCTGATCTATCTCTCATACAGACAGACTGTGCATACATTCAAACATAGGCTACTGTCAGAAGACACTGTGGTTTATATCTTTCAGGTATTAAATCTCTATCTGTAAAGATACTGTATCTAGGCACTAAATCTACTGTATGGCTCAACTCCAGTTAAAATTATACAGCTCAGAATCCATAACCTTGTAAATTGCATTAATTGAGCCACTCATAAATCTACTTAACTAAATAATATGCAACAGATTGAACAAAATCAAAACTGCACGCTTTACTTACAGAAACCTTAGTACATAGCAAGTTAAGAACAAGTGATAGTTATCAAGAATGTAAAGCCAGTGAGTCCAGACATCAACTAGAACGACCGCACCGCGGATATATGCCTCCGCCAACAAGTGAGCATCTCTATCCAGACTTTGACATTAGAGCCAAATGTGAAGAAATCGTTGTTAATCGGTGTTACTGAGATATGGTGTTACCGAGCTTCAAAATGGCATTCGTGAGGTCACAGTGACCTTGACCTTTGACCACCAAAATGTAATCAGTTCATCCTTGAGTCCAAGTGGACGTTTGAGGCAAATTGGAAGAAATTCCGTCAAGGCGTTCTTGAGATATTGCGTTGAAAATCTTGAAAAAGGCGTTTGTGAGGTCACAGTGACCTTAACCTTTGTCCTTTGACCCCCAAAATCAAATTAGTTATTCCTTGAGTCCAAGTCGATGTTTCAGCCAAATTGGAAGAGATTCCGTCAAAGCGTTCATGAGATATCGTGTTAAAGAGCTTGGAAATGGGGTTCGTGAGGTCACAGTGACCTTGAACTTTGATCACCAAAATCTAATCAGCTCATCCCTGCATCCAAGTAGACGTTTGAGCCAAATTGAAAGAAATTCCGTCAAGGCGTTCCTCAGATATCATGTTAACGAACATCGGACGCCGGACGGACAGACAGGACAACCCGAATCTTT
>NC_139631.1:12665541-12678041 GCF_964638095.1 Poromitra crassiceps | reverse complement strand
TTCTATGGATGCGTTGTTCTCCAGAAATGCAGCCAATCTGGTGGTGCATTCTCTTGGCTTTTTATTGGCCAACCCATCGAATAGAGAATCCCTCTACATGAACAGAGGTCTGGAATAACACAGTATGAATCATATATTGGACAGAATAGAGTTTACATAAGCAGCGTATGCCCAGAAATACTCCCAACTCAAATGACAACTTCAACTGAAAGGGTGCAATGGCGCATAATGAAACAGAATGTGCCAATAATAATAATAATAATAATAATAATAATAATAATAATAATAATAATAATAATTCCAATCACATTTTCACAAAAGGTATCTCCATAATAAATGCATTAAATGGAAAAAACACAAAATGCCAGAGAGCGTCAAGGAAATTGATGTGTGCGTAATGATTTTAGCAGCGCAGCGAATATCAAGGCAATAGATGTTTCCTGAGTGGCGCACAGCACAGAGCACATTATTGTGGCCGTGAATTAGGGGAGAAAAGGCGCAGTAACTCACCAATGTGGATGATTGAATCCGAGAGCGCCGGTTCACACTCCAGACTCCAGAAAACGGCAAAGAGCAACATAGCCGAAAGAACTTTCATGTTGTCCAAGACTAGGCTATTTCCCCCCAAAAGCGAAGAAAAACAGCTCTCTCTGGATGAGAGCGAATAGAGTTGTTAAAATCCCGCGAGCCGAGGCTGCTTTTCTTTAGTCCATCGATGAGGCGATCAAGGGAATTCTCTGTAATCTCTGCCTTGATATTTTCTTCTCTTGGCGTGGATGTAGGCTGCTTCTCGGTTGAGGAAATTAAGTAGAGATTCCCTGGTGGTCATATAGACTGGTACCCTGTTGAAATCCCTCGCAACATGAGTCTGGGAGAGCGGAGAGTGGTTTATCTGAGCCGCAGAGCAAACAAACCGCATCCAAACGCCGACGCGTCAAGCCGAACTGAGAGGCTGGAAGAGGTGGCCACTCATCTGAGGGAATACATCGGTAACCATTCGGTAACGTGGGGGAAACCGATTGTATCTTGTAACGCGCAGGTCCCGTTATAGGCTAATGACTCGGTCGTGATTCCCAGCCTTTCAGACCTGGCGACGCATGCTCCCCCCCACCAACCACCAAAACCACCAGCAAGCAGCAGCAGCAGCAGCCTCAACAAACGGCCAGAACTTCCATTTTCCCCAAGGGCTTTTATTTTCTTCAGTTAGCCCCCTCTCCAAATATCACCGACGTCGAAACACCAAAGAGACTTTTTGGAGGAGGAAAAGCAGCGATGAAGCCGTGTCACATGTCATTAGCGCGGAGGAGCACCATATTCCGAAATAGTATCTAGTTTCCTGTAGAGGGGAAGAGCGGGATGGAGGGCTCTCTCTCACACACACGCATAAGGAGAGGTCAGAAACCACTCTTTTTTATGCGTCGGAAAAGAAACGTGTAGCCTAGCCTGCGGGGGTCAGTTTCACCGAGGATGCGCGCAACGATGTTCCGTCCGCTCCGTATGCGGGTACTCCCGTCCAGCCCCGGCACGCACGGTGGCGGGTGTAGAGGAGGTATGCCGTGTCCGTGTCCGTTTGAGAGGGGGGGAGGGAGACGGGAGGGAGAGAGACACGGAGGGACGGAGAGAGAGGAGGAAGAGAGGGAGGAGACCCAGGAGATGGAGAGAGAGAGAGAGAGAGAGCGCGTAACTGGGAGACGCAGCAGCGGTTGCCAGCCGGGGCGCGCATCTAGTGTCTGGAATGGAATTAGGAGAGAGGGGCAGAGTCAGAGAGAGAGAGAGAGAGAGAGAGAGAGAGAGAGAGAGAGAGAGAGAGAGAGAGAGAGAGAGAGAGAGAGAGAGAGGCTTGTAGGCTATGTATCAGGGCGGGCGGGGGATGCTGATGGGGAAGAAGCTGGAGGGGAGACTGATCAGAGACAGTCAGAGAAAGAGAGGGATGAAGAGAGAGTAATCTGCCAACCTTAGCTCTCTGCCATGGGCACTTCATGTATCCATTGATCATCTCCATCTTTTCTCCCCCAGACAATTAGAACAAGGTGCTGAGCTGCTGCTGCTGGGTGCCACTGGTGATCACATGAAACCCTCATGTGCTGCTGATTTGCATATTTTAGTGGTGTGCAGCAATTTAACAGTATGGTTTGAGGAGACCCCATTGCTTCATTTGCTCATGCCTCAAAATGGAGATGGGATAATATATTGCTTCCTGTGCAATTTCCTCTCAAGTTAAGTTTAAATGTAATTTCAGGAAGAGTCACTGTAATGTTCTCACTTACACATTTCCCTCTCTATGCATCTACCTGATTAAGGGGGCGTAGGAGGTTTTGCTAATCCAATCACAGCTGGCCACATCCTTCCCATTCAGCCAATCAAAGCTTTAGCGGCAACCTTTAAGAGCTGTCCCTTCTCATACTCTATCTGCTGTCATTTCAGTGCTGCTGCAACCCTCCTCCACCCCATTCTCCTCCAGGTCGGCGATCTCCAGAAGCCTTCTTAGTTCACCACCACCACCAGGTCTAGACTCCACGGGGGGATATCCTATTCTACTCACGGCTTCACTACCCCCTTCATAATCACCATGACGTCAGCATGACGTCTCTCGATGACGTCAGCATGACGTCTCAGAGTCGTGATGGAGTCTAATCGCCAAAGACTTTGAACTTTTATAACCATTGAACATTCATAATCTCTCATTCATAATCTTGATCACATGTAAATATATCATTTCTCATGTTAATAAATCATGTCATCAAAAGAACATAGTGACTACTTACTGAAATAAGGTTCATCCTTTCTCCTCCCTGCATCACTTTCTCTCCTTTCGCTGCATCAATCTGTCCATCCCCCATCTATCTATCTATCTATCTATCTATCTATCTATCTATCTATCTATCTATCTATCTATCTGTTTATTCAAGCATCCATCAATCCATTTATCCTTCCCTGCCTCGCTGAAGGGCTGGCCTCCAGGGTTCCTCTTAATCTGCCCAAGACCTTGGATTAGGGATTAGGAGGGCTGGGCGCGCAGGCTTGTGTATGTATGCATTCAAGGAAGGAGGGATTACATTGACAGTGATACTGAGGATCTGATACTCTGAAATACTATCTCAGTTATCTTTTATTGATGGTTTTGATCGATTATTAAATGTTTATATAATCACTCACACTGAAGGCATCATGTCTTGTTCAAGGAAGCCCTATACGAAATGATAACCAAAAAAAAACGTTATATGATGCAGGCAACACTTTTTGAGGACGATAATAGTGCTTCTATCCTCATTCACAATGCTAATACATACATCCTAATGTAAAATAGCCCACTAAAAATGCACTATGTGGATCAGCCACTCATCATCAGTTTGAGATTAGAGAAACTTTCCAACAATAAATATCCTGCCAAGCAGAAAAGGCACTGATATGGAGATTCACACAACGTCAACTTCCCCCTCGCCCAGTGTTCTGAGTTTCTTAGTTCTTGTTTTCTTTGTGTGTGTTTTAGAATAAATTCATTTGTACGCTATACAAGTGTTGTAGCTTTGATTGATTTGATTCCAGATTATAACTCAGCAAGGCCCTTTAAGACCTTTGGCTTTGATGATTATCTGCTATCTCCATTTATTGACAAATGTTACACCTTTGACCTCAATGGACACACACACGCACACACGAACAAGAGCACACACACACACACACACACACACGCACACGCACACACACGCACACGCACACACACACACACACACACACACACACACACAAACTCAATCACTCATTGTAATAGAGGCAATCATCTTCCAACTCTTGCATATAAAGTGTAGTGGAATCCCAAACTTTAAGTCATTTTCTAGCATAAATATAACCCTGTACAAAACCATTTAGAGGCATAGCTTGATACTAATTCGTGAAATGCATCAATGATGATAATTATTAATATTTTACACCCTGTGATCAGCCAGTGACCTATTCACTTGATCTGAGTTTGATCCTCGGCTTCATGTAGAAACTGGATGTTTCTGCCCGTTGTGAAGTTTTTCAGTCAAGTAAGACCTTGGATCTAGCGGAATGCTCGATGTCTGACATATTGGAAAATATCTGGGCTGCTGCTGAGCAAAGAGATTGAGAAAGTTGAACATTGCACTCAGAGGATTGCATCCTCCCTGCACAGCACAGTTCAAGGCACTTGTGGAAATCTCTTATTTGAGAAGTGGAAAATCTCGCAGAGGAAGATGGGCACCGGACGCTCAAACCGCCAAATCTATCCCGTGTGAGCAGGCTGGGATTTGATGCGTTACTGTAATCCCTCTGTCAGCGCAGTATGGGAGGGCGGTGGAGGTACTGCTAAGGAGGACGGGACGCTGTGACCCCACCAGGAATATACGTGTATCAGGCAGTGGTAAATAGGCTTATAAGTGGGTATTGCTGCTGTCAGATTACAACCTCATATATCCAAAAAGTTTTTATTTTTGATTCTAGAGTGGGTATAGGGTTTCATATGATGGGGGGGTAGGCGACTTGATCAACGTATTACTGTAAGGCTCATGTACTGTAAGCCTTCAGTTCCAGTGAAAATGTGACTAAAACTGGAGTTAGTATACAGCTTTTCGCATTAGAACAGTGCTATCGTCTTTATGCTCACACCCCTGACTGTCATCCTCTCTGCTTCCCTGCTTTTGGACCACCCATTTTCATAAGAGGAATAAAGATCATTTGGAAAAAGTCATCGAGTTTAAATGAAAACACATTGTAGGAATAATTCATAGTGATGCACCGTAAAATACCATTTTGGTGATAGAACTACACTCTGTTTCTTGCCTTAAAGCAATATTTCACTCCCCCCCCTCCCCCCTGGCTAGTAGGCACACTCCCCTGGGGATCCATTGTCACTACCGGCATCTTTTTTCTTTTCTTTTTTCAATTATAAATTATCATTTCCTTCACAGAGATACAAAAAGGCATTTCAATGCATTTTACAATAGGTATTCACGAAACAGCATGTGCAATAAAGAGCTGTAAAAATACATGAAAAGTGATCACGCACGCACGCACGCACGCACACACACACCAGCACACGCACACGCACACGCACGCGCACGCGCACACACACACACACACACACACACACACACACACACACACACACACACACACACACACACACACACAATAAACTCCCACTATTGATAACTGTAAACAAAATTAAAAAGGCAAAATTACTTCTTAAAATTAGGACAGCATGGACACATGAAATTAGATTACCTGGGTCTCTCTCTCTCTCTCTGGCCCCCCCCCCCCCCCCCCCCCCACACACACACACACACGTACAAAGAGAGAGAGAGAGATAAAGAGGCCCACAGGTCTAGCTGAGTCTGTCATGCCACGTTAACTAGACTTCCTGGTGTCATTAACGTGACGTCCTTCCTCATTAAAATCACTAATTGGAGGAGGTGTGTAATAAAGTAAAGGGGAATGTTCTGCTTGATATGAAGAAAGTGAAAAATACAGGAGAGAGAGAGAGAGACATTCAGAGACAGAGAGAGAGAGGTGATGTGAGGTGATTGGTGTATTTGCGATAAGGCAACAGAGACTGTGACAATTAAAGAGAGGGTCAATAACAGAGGAGGGGTCGCCTGAAAAACAGGACACACACACACACACACACACACACACACACACACACACACACACACACACACACACAGGGAGTGAGATAAAGTGAGTAATTCAGGGGTGAGCTGGGTGACTAGTACTTATGCATGCTTGCTGCTGTCACTCCCAGGGACACTGTCTGTCTCAGGGGTAAAGGTAGATGGCGATCTGGGTCTGTACACTGTCCATGTGGTCATGGATGTGTTAGTTAGTTAGTGTGTCAGACCCCAGGGCTGTGCCCCTCTTTCAGTGTTGCAAGTGCAACTGAAGGCACTGAGTGGCAAGATGAGTGAGTGTGTGTGTGTGTGTGTGTGTGTGTGTGTGTGTGTGTGTGTGTGTGTGTGTGAGAGAGAGAGAGAGAGAGAGAGAGAGAGAGAGAGAGAGAGTGTGTGTGTGAGAGAGAGAGAGAGAGAGAGAGAGAGAGAGAGAGAGAGAGTGTGTGTGTGTGTGTGTGTGTGTGTGTGTGTGTGTGTGTGTGTGTGTGTGTGTGTGTGTGTGTGTGTGTGTGTGTGTGTGTGTGTGTGTGTGTGTGTGTGTGTTACTTTACTTTAGTAATGTTAACCTTAGCAGTTCAGGAGCAAAACAATGCAACACAATCTTCTTTCTATAGTGTCGATCTTCTTACCTGCACCAGTGGACCACTTAACGTTATCCACAGTGAACATGTGCTAACACAATGTGCTTAGAGAAAGGTTCGTGTTACTTTTGTTCCAGAGCACGTTTCTCCTTATGAAACTAATTTCGCCACGATAGTCTTCAAAGTAAATATTGGGCCCATTTTCCGGAAGCCACATATCTTCCGAACATTCTGACACTAAAATGGCATTTTTCAGACAGACAGATCAGGAGAAATTTAAATTTGTTCAAGGCACGTCTCTGTCTCAGCAACACATTCTCGCGAGATTTGGCAACAGGAGCTCATGTTAGGAGGGAGCGATTAGCTAAAGCTACGTGTGAAGTTCGGTAGGGGGGGTAGGGATCTATGTGTATGTAAAACGACTCCTTTGTATCTTTGTACTACAGTAATTGAAAATAAACAATTGTTTACAAAAGAAAAACAAAAAAACAATGTGGGGAGATACAAATATGATGGCCCGTGGTTATGTTTTGCATTTAGGAATTGGGCAAGATGTTTTCACAGTGATTTGGACTCAGGAAATCAAAAATATTACAGGAGTTAACAAACCGTTCCCCCTCGCAGTCTGTGAAGCCAAAGGGAGAGACGCAGTTGCTGGGAGGAGGCGGCGGTGGGAGGGTCCGGCTCCTGTTACCGTGGAGACGACTGAAACCTCTCGCCGAAGTATAAATTAAAAACTGCGTGTGACTCTTTTATTTCTGTCAAGAGACACTTATCAAAAATGTTGAGCGCCCTACCATAAATCTACCTTTAAACTCAACCCAGCAACTGCAGAGTTTGCAATCTGTACCACTTGTATTCCAATCAGCCCCTCTCAGCTCATAATGATAGGTATTTATGTTTATATCTCTGGCTGTCATCAAGGAGGGGGCGTTACCTAAGGGAGTGATGTCACACGAAAGTGTATACTATAGAGCAGTGGTTCCCAACCTTTTCCAACTCAGGGCCCACTTTTATGTCTCAAAAATGTTCGCGGCCCACCTCCGACCCCATAAATACAAAGGCCATATAATGCGTTCTCAGAGCACTTTTTTATTGAAAATTGAACATAAAGGACTGAACTGAATACAGGAGAAACATGTTGGAAGCTCCACAGTCACTAACACAGCACCTGTAACATGTTGCAACACCTTCAGTATTACAGTTTTCAAGGAGCTGTCCACACACACACACACACATACACACACACACGCACACACACACACACACACACACACACACACACACACACACACACACACACCAATCATTCAAGGAGCTGTCCATCAGCACCACACAGATGTCAGAAATGACAAGCAAGGGGCTGTCTGTAACAGGCTAATTAACAAATGATTAATAAATAACGGTATCCTTCAACAATGGAAAAATGCATTCTCATAACAATTTGACATCCAATATCAGATCCAAACAAAATCCAAATATCAGAAGAAAGCCCATTAAATCGATAGGGTTACAAATAAACACAAACCCAATATAAAGATGATGTAAAGATGAAACTTCAATTCAAGCAAAAGCAATAACATCAAAGAAACAAAAATCATACTTTTTCAAGTATGATTTTTCAAAATCTTTAAAAAAAGAAAATTGAAAAAAAAAATATTTTTTTTTTTTTTTTTTTTAAATCATACTTTTTTGGAAATGATTTGGCGGCCCACTTGCAATACCTTCGCGGCCCACCAGGGGGCCGCGGACCACAGGTTGGGAATCACTGCTATAGAGAGGTCCAGGGATGACGTATTTTTGTAGGCTGAATGCGGAAGTCCCGAACTTCCTGGTTCCACACTGTTTCTGTCTATGGGATTTTTGAATGGGTTTTTGGCGATATGCTTCAAATAATGTCTGTGGGCAACGCAAGTTTAATCAAACGCGAACCAAGGTTCAGCGGGATAATCTTCACACATGAGGACCACTTTCATGAGTTTTGTAGCGTAAATGCGAGCCCTAGAAGTAAAATGCTCGAGCTAAGCTAATCCTGAACTACACACTGTCGCATAGGCTTCACGTCACGTCAGCACTCAACCTGGACTGTTGTTGATGTGTGCACTGATTACCTCGGGCTGAACGGGGCTGAACCAGGTGAGGGAAAGAGAATTTCCGTGTTCGCCCTTTGAAGTGGTGACGTTATTGACGTATATATCCACATCGACTCAGCAGTGTAGTCTCATTTAGCCGTTTGCTAGCTAGCCGCCCGTTTAACGGCATGTAAAAGCTTCAAAACTCATAAAAGTGGTCTTCATGTGTGAAGATGATGTTACTAAACACTGGTTCGCGTTTGATTAAGCCAGCGTTGCCCAGAGAGATTATTAGAAGCATCGCGCCAAAAACCCATTCAAAACTCCCATAGGCGAAAACTGTATGGAACCAGGGGCGTTAGCATCGATGATTTCCGGACTCGTTACTGGACCTCTCTATGACCCCGGAAGCAGCGGTCGCTCTCTTATCATGTGACCATACAGAAGACGGTTCCAACCATTTGTGATTTCTTTGTGTAATGCACCGTGTGACTCTCCGTCTATTGATAGTATTCTGTTACATCACCACACGGCCATCTTGGTAGGAAAATAACAGGTGATTGTAATCAATTAACAGGTGATTACAATGAAATGACACAAACAGCCAATGAGCTGTGTGTATTGTAACGCCATATTGGTAGGAAAATGCTTGTGACATCATGGGAATACTATGAATAGTGTGTTCATCTCGTCTCCATGAACGGGATAGTGCATCATCACCGGACATTATCAACTCAATCAGTCTGTACTGTCCGAGAGAGGCAGATGCATCCCCCTACATGGGCTACACGAAGACAGCTAGCCAGGTGAGCTAACCCCTCTCTTCTCTCTGATGACAGCCTTCATGTTCTTGTTCTTGCATGTTCTCTACATGTTACGGAGTCACTGGTGCTAGTTGAAACCCCCTAGACACCAGCCTGGTTATTGTTCTTGATAAAACTAGTCACCCTGACCGTAAAGGTTCTTGCACACAGAGTCCGAATTGTTCGCTGCGTTTTTTTAATCCGTCATCCGAAAAAAACACGTCACGCACAGATACCTTGCACACTGAGTCCGATGCGTTAATTATCCAATATTCGTTGCGAAGATTCGCAACGAAAAGAAAACTACCGCGATCCTATTGATCCACAACTGGCAGTGTGTCTGTGTGGCTCTCTCTCCCCCCCCCCCCCCCCCCCCCTTCCCCATACACACACACACACACACACACACACACACACACACACACACGCATTCCAAGCTGGTCTGCAATCACCCGGCACATTCTGTCTTTTAATTCCGAATCTCTGTATTCCTGCTTTGTCATAAAATGCTTTGTGCTGGGAGACGAACTGAATTAACTTCTCAGACGCCATTTTTCATTGTGAATAGCAACACTACGGCAGCTCTGAGTGGTCAAACACCTGTCAAAACGATTTCATGGATGCGGAAAAACGCAGAAAATCGAACCTCGTCCGAAAACTTAAATGACGGACGTAATTGTCGGACTCGGTGTGTCAATGATGATTGACACAAATGAGGTCGTATTTTTATTTTTTTCGTGCGTCAATTTCGGACGAAAAAACGGACTCTATGTGCAAGGACCTTAACACTTGCGTCGCCTCGGCTCTTCCTCCTCCACTGGTGTCCGGTGGGTATTCAGGCAAAACAGTAGCGGTGTGGTAGCGGTGTGGTAGCGCTGTAGTAGCGCTGTAGCACCGCTGTAGTAGCGCTGTAGCAGCGCCGCTGTAGTATCGCTGTAGTAGCGCTGTAGCAGCGCTGTAGCAGCGCTGTAGCGTGACCCTTTGCCTGCCTGCATCAATCAGCAAGGATGAAAAACAAACAGTCACATGCCCCTAGTTTGCTTGTGTCTCCCTTTAGCCTTTGTCACCTCAGCCATTGTGTGTCTAAAAGGCAGGAAGTAACACAGGTGCAAGCAACACATTAACTGGAACACCTAAATGGATTGGAAGTTGGAAACCCTCATTAATGTTTGCTTGCACCTGTGTTTCTTCCTGCCTTTTAGACACAAAATGGCTGCTGGTGAATAGACACAAAATGGCTGCTGGTGTAAAAGGCCCATGGCAGGTCTTGATGGACGTTCTCCACGGCCTTAATGCCACCTGTAGCTCCATTTCCTGGTTGCTGGTTGGCTGCTGCCGTCCTGTCACAGCTCGGCTATTCAGCTGCCAGCCCTAATCAGTAATTAAGTCAATTGTCCACAGTCTTGTCAATCAGTGGGGGTGTGCACACAGCAGAAAGAAACACAACGCACAAACTACACCATTCAAAAACAAATAAAAACAAAATAATCAAAAAATAAGCACGACTAATAAATAAGCATCAAACCAGACGTAAAACAAACATATTAATCAAGAATTTCTGCCGTGTGACAGATGTACAGAAAAACTGTATTAGGGTTGCTTACACTATATTATATCTGATTAAAGTTTTACAAAGAAGATTTGTTATGCAACATGGAACTGTAATCTGAAACCTCACATCATATGTGATTTAATTCCAAAAACTATCAATCACTTTCTGCATGTTATACTCCCCCTTTTCCCCCTCCTACCTTTACTGTCACCTTCTACTGTCCCATTGAGTTATGCAAGGGTGTCAGAATATATCTACAAGTATACTTATCAAGCTTATAGCACACTTGTAGTATAATACAAGTACACTGTAAGCTGCTTTGAAAATGGTCCTCAAATCACTGCTGCCAGTTAATTGTGTGAGCTGTTTGAGGAGTCACCTTGGACGGGCGAGGGGCTGCATGAGTGAGAGTTTAGATTGTATCTGGCTGCTATACAGGATAGAAATGTTTTTTTGATGAGCTTACAAAGACCTGAAATCACACGCACGCACGCACGCGCGCGCGCGCACGCACGCACGCACACACACACACACACACACACACACACACACACACACACACACACACACACACACACACAGCCCTCTCAGAGAGTGAGATAAAGAGGGTAATTCAGGTGTGAGCTGGGTGGCTTCTTAGTATGCATGTTGTCACTATAGCTCTCAAGGACAATGGCTGTCTTGGGGGGGGGAGTATATGGAGGTCTGGGTCTATATTATACAGCGTTCATGCAGACATGGATGTGTCATGTGTGTGAGTTAGTGTCACATATACTTGGTGTGTTGTCAGGCAACTATTCCTGTCTTTCAGTGCTGCAACTGAAAGGTGCAAAAGGAAAAAACCTTGACACATCACACAGTCACAAAAGGTGGTGGAAGACAGGCAGTAGCTTCTGCACACTAGTACTGTATATGACCAAAACCAAAGCTTTCACTCCTATATGACCTTCATCCGGACATACAATCAGTGCAAATGAATATGCCTGTATATCAGATCATAGAAACCTTACCTATATGCAATGACTCCAAGACTGGTTTAAAATACATGCTACAGCATGCGCTGGGACTGCGTCATCAGTGATGTTAACTGGGGTTGTAAGGTGTTTCGGGTCTCTCAACATCATACACCCTCGCCCAGTAGACCCAGCCGAGGCCGATTACGACTCCGACCGTCCCAGAAGCAGCCGCTCACGGATCAGCCTTCCTACTCTGTCTGCAACGTTGCCGCTGCAATAGAGTTAGTGCTACACCGCAGTATTGTAATGCCTTCGGTGCATGGAGGGTCTAGGCCCTGTGGGTGACTCCAGGCCGGGCTCCTCCTTCGTCTCACCAGACCCTCCCGGGGAAAAGGCCACCATGGGCAGAGAGGACGCCTCAAGAAGGCCTGTGCGCTGCACGTCATTCGCCTGCGCCGAGACTTACTTTAACAACTGTTCCCATAATGTTTCGTCTCCATGTTTTCACAACACAGTCTCTTAGAAAATTGTATAATACCAACGATATGGACCAACGTTGCTATTTTACGATTGTTTCGGCTCGAAAAATGTAAAATAGTAACGTTCTGAGTGGTTAGGGTGAGGATTAGAGTAGGGGGAGGGGTTAGAAACAGAAAATCTCCGTAAAACACGCCCAAACCACGCCCACCGCTGTAGACGCATACGTTCCATTTTACAATTTCTTAGCCGACATCGTAAAATACCACGTATGTCCACAAACGTTGCTATTTTACAATTTTTTGGAGATCGGGTTGGTTTTCAGGGCACGGGAAAGAATTTAGGTTTAGGGTTAGCTAACTCCCTAAGGAGGAGAAGGAGATATGGATAAAGGTTATATCAGAGGGAGCTGTTCTGGATACACAC
>NC_139631.1:12638041-12660541 GCF_964638095.1 Poromitra crassiceps | reverse complement strand
TATTTGAAGGCAAACTGTTGCGTTTATGCTGACATATAAAAAAATACAACACAATTGTATGTTCTTGAAATTAATAATACAATATTTTTCAGTATTTTCTCATATCATCAAGTTATC
This sequence comes from Poromitra crassiceps, assembly GCF_964638095.1. Classification (NCBI taxonomy): domain Eukaryota; kingdom Metazoa; phylum Chordata; class Actinopteri; order Beryciformes; family Melamphaidae; genus Poromitra; species Poromitra crassiceps. The sequence goes on along the minus strand of NC_139631.1, from coordinate 12,660,424 downwards.
ACAGAAATACCCTGAAATATTGTGATATTATTTCAGGGCCATATCGCCCAGCCCTAGCACTAAGACAAGGTACAGTACCATGTAATCGGGAATCTGGCATGATGATGCCAGATTCACCACCCCAGTAGCTCTTAGTAGTAGTAGACCTTACATTTCATTCAGAGAATAAGCATTGGGAGCTGTGCTCTCTCAGTGGAGCTAAAATATGGTAATATATATAATGGTAATATATATATATGGTAATATAGGCCATTAACATGTGATATTTGGTGGGTGTTTTTATGCTAAGCGGCTTACAGATTCATGAGAGCAATACATTTTTAGCATGAGTGACCCCAGTAGGAATCCCTGGAGACACGACACAGGAGGAGCACGTGTCTGTGTGTTGTTGTCCAACAGTACCTCATCAAGTCAAGGGCTACCATAACATAACCTTTGTGTCTTTTTAGCTGCGACCAGCAGCTCTATAAAAGTCACTCTGTCGGCTGGTCGCTCCACAAGAAGTTCACCACCCTTTAGTGGGCACCGTTTTCACCCTAGGAGGCTGAAATTTGGCATGGAGGTCAAATGTGTGTGTAGTAAAGGTGTGTATTTGTGTACATGCCAAATGGCTAAAAGGGGGGGGTGGTGGGAGAAAGGGTGGGGGGGGGTCGAAATGCAGGGTGGCAGAGGCAGAGTAGGGTGGGCTGCCCCTACCATCCTGCATTTTAGAGATTCGCATAATGTGGTCGCAGCTATTGCGAATTCGCGCTTGTTTCTCTTGTATTCTATATTTGACCCTATTCTATTTTGTATGTTTATTCTTCTATATGTGGTGTGAATATTGTTTTTCTAAATTATTTAAGTGCTACATATGAAGCTTCGTCTCAGTGTGAGAACACAATTATTAGGCTGCATCAGGCACGGTGCTCAAACAAAGAAAATACATGTCAGGACCTTGATCCATGTAACCTATGCATATGATTTGCTCTGCTAGCATTGGTGTAATTGAATATCAGTCAGCTAACTTTCATCTTGGCTCATGTTGCATCCCTACTTTAAGGGGGATGGTTTCTTTGAAATGTAAATTGGCACAACCTATTGGAAGATGTTCCCTCTTCTGTAAGGCTGACATACCGGCACTATGCATGCAGCATGCATTCTCAGCCGAAACCCATTTGACCAGTACATGGCATCGGAGCGTCAACAAAGAGTTGTGAAATCGGGACACAAATGAGATTTGTGTCTTCAGTAAACAGATCTGTTAGGTGGCCCTACTGTATATCTGCTGTAAAAACCTACCCCTGCTGGGTTACAACAGCTGACAGCTCAAGAGCAGACCGAGATTAAACACACCTTGAACCCAAAATCTCACTACTAGTACATTCACACGTACACGTACCTAAGGTGACCAGATTTCTGAAATGAAAATCGGGGACATTTTCTGGTCCACTAGGGGGGCCCAGGGGGGGCTGTGCCCCCCCGTCTTTTAGAAAATTGTGTACATTTTACATTTTACAATTGAAAAAAAAGCAGTTTACAATGTAGTTATCTGGCACATTTTACCACAAATTAGACAGCCTAGGTAATTCATGGGAAATAGGCTACTGGTGTATTGTGTAGAGTGGCAGGAACATAGAGAGGGACAACTTCTCTCTTTGACCTCACCAACTGGTGGATAATTTATTTCCACAAAACAAAAACATTACAGTAGTGATTTATTACCTCAGTAAACACTTTCCTTGAGTTTAGGGTGTCGCTCACCAGTTTCAAGTAGCCTATTCAATGGCCACATGACCATATTAACTGCTAATTTAATATGAAATGCTGACAAAATAATTAAAAAAATCATGTTAATACTAAAAGGCAATTTTAATGATTAAAATTGTAATCTAGAGATAAATATGACCTATTGTGTTAATTTAAACCAGGGGTTATCAAAGTTTTGATGGCTGAAGGCCAATTTAGGGAACAGTAGGCTAAATGACTAGATAACAATGATCCATCGCCAATCATGTTAAAAATTTACATTTTTTTCAATGGAGTTTGGTGTACATAAAAACGTTACTGACTTCTCTGCAAAAACGTTTTGAGTTAGTTACTGCACTTACTTACCAGATAGTTTTACTGTACTTTTAACTATTCAAAACAACTGGGATGGATAACCCGCTGAATGGGGTCTGGTAAACAAGGACGGTAGCAAAAGCAGCAAGCAGACGCCGCCTCTCGTTCGCCACCTCGGCTTCAGTTGCGGGCGGCTGGGTCCTGGGAAAACCATGGCACGGGCAGAGGCGCGTGATTTCTAACCCCACATAGGATAAGCAATAACCACGCCCTGTGGCGCCGGGATTGGCCAGGAGCAACACTGGAGGGCACGCAGCCCAGCGATTTCATGAACCAACTGAATAGCTCTTGAGAACGGACAGCGATTTCGAGAGCGGACATTGAAATGAATTATGGTCACCTTAGCCATAGTAATAATAATAATAAGCATAATAATTGTAATCTAGGGAGAACATCTACTCTGTGATCTACTCTGTCACACACAGGCAGCACTTTGCACAACGTGCGCACGACAGGCTTTTGTGGTGCCGCAAATGCTCTGTTATCGAGTTTCTTGCCAGTATTATTATTTGACTTTGTGGCCAAAATCGGGGACATTTTCGGGGACAGCTCCAGCCGGGGACAGAGCACCGAAATCGGGGACTGTCCCCGAAAATCGGGGACGTCTGGTCACCCTAACGTACACAGTTCTATTGACTACTATTGACTGTATTCACCTCATGTTCAGACCTTACAGTGGGCCAAATTCTTCTGGGTCGTGTGAACACTTCCCGTGGTCACGGCGCGAAATATGAAAGAACGTCATGAAGAAGAGAGTTGTTTTTGTAGCGGACAGTGCAGGGGGTAAAACAAAGAATGTAGCCTACTACTTTGAGCTCGGTACACAGCAAGCAAGCGAGTATCCACTGTTAAGGTGCGTTCACACCGACCTATTAAAGTTTTTCGCTGGCGTCGAGTTTACATACAAAGTCAATGCAAACGAGCGATTGAGCGTATATTCGCCTGGGAGAAAAATCGCTGGCCGTCCGAGCGGCAGAGACAGAGCGATAGGGAGAAAATTCGCTCGTCGCTCGAGATAAAATATTCCAACTCGAGCGAAAATACGCTGGCATCAGTCGCTCGCCGCTCAACGCTGATTGGCTGCTGTTTGAGAGCGAGTCAAGGATCACACTTGCTTGGAACAAACCGCTGGTTTATTGTGTGGCAACAAACCACATTGACAGGCTGACAGCTGACATGAAGTGAAGGCTGTACTACCGGTATGGAGCTCGCATTAGGAGCACGCTGATAGGCTTTAGCTTGTAAACAATGACGGTGGCTCGTAGTGGACAAATATCATGACATTGCGTAACGTTATATCCCCCACATGTCCGTCATTTCGTGTGCCTGTTGATGAGCGATTTAAACAGAGCGACAGAGCGATTCCAAAGGGTTGACTTGAGCGACAGAGCGAAAAATAAATATCTCGGTGTGAACGCACCTTTAGCCAGGTCAGATAACGTTATCGTCGACAATGACGAGCACTTTCTTGTAAAACATACCTGGACTCCAACAAAGAAAGCTTCAGATAGTTTTCTCTCCTCAAAGCGCTCCTCCTATAAGACCCGCAGATGTTAACGTAATTCCCTGGAATGTGAGACCTAACGAGCCAGTTACATGGCGTTGCATTCTTAGACATTGCCGTTTGCTTTTATTTGGTATGTTACATACAATTGGCTAAATTATTAGTTAATTCAGAGTTAGATGATATTGGAGCAGCCAGCCATTTTCTTTTTCTTTTCTTTTTTGACGGAAGTCGTCACACGACCACACAACCGGGTCAAATGGGCGTGGCTACATAAGGTGAATAGCACAGCATGCGAGCCTCATGGAAAGCCCACTGCTTTATTCGACATTCAGCATGTTCAACACTGCTGCGGATGTATATCTAGCATCAAATCTATGTTTACATGGACTGCAATAATCAGACTATTGACCTTATTCTAAATAAGACAATATTTCAATTAAAGTGTTTACACGAGTGGCTTATAGAATATTCCATTCATATTCCCAGGGGCACGGTGGTGTAGTAGTAGCGCTGTCGCCTCACAGCTAGAAGGTCCTGGGTTCGATTCCCACCTGGTACGCTGTGGGGCGTGGGCGCCGAGGGTGTGTCCCCCATGTCCTCAGTGCCCACTGCCCAGGTGGGCTATCTTGTGAAAGGGTCTTTCTGTGTGGAGTTTGCATGTTCTCCCCGTGCTCCCCTGGGGGTTCCTCCATAACATCAATATGACCCTCCCACTAAAAAACATGCAGAAGATTGTGTAAATTGCGTGCGTGCATGTGTCTATGTCTGTGTGTCATATATCATATATCATATTTATCTGGTTGGCTAGAAGTTGCTGTGCATCATTAACACAGCTTTCTGGTGGTATGTACACAACTGCCAGAATGAACGAGGAAAACTCCTGCGGTGAAGAACAGTTTACAGTTTATGAACAGGGTCTCTAGTTGAGGGCTGCATGATTTTTTTTCAACAGTGTGATATCTATACAGAAAACTTTCATTTATGTAGAAGCACAGACTTCGGCGGATCTGGAGAAGTCTGTGTTCTTTCCCCGTTGAGGAGCAGCAGTTCATCCATTTAGTTGTAAAGGGAGCAGATATTCGCCAGGTGAATAGATGGGAGAGCAGTTCTAAATCCACGCTGTCACAGTTTAACGAGCACGCCCGCTCGTTTTCCTCTGCGTCGCCTCCTGCTGTATGTCCCATGAGAGCTGCTGCTCCACCAACCAACCAGCACATCAACACAACTTTCAGGTGGGATGAAAGTCGGCAAAAAAGTTATAACTGTGCTATCACGGATGTCCAGTTCCTCTCTGGTGGATGTGATCAGAGAGGGAGAGTAGGGAGGGAGAGTACCCAAAAACGAAAAAATAAGCAAAAACAAAACAAGTTGCCTACGTGAGAGCTCAGCAACGAGGCTGCCATTTGCGGCGCCATCTTGTTAGCTTGTAGCTATTATTTTTGTTATTTGCCAAATAGCCTTGAGATTGGAACTTAAATAGATGAGAAGAGGATAGTACACTTGATTTTAACTGTTATCACTGACCAAAAATAACTTGGCTTAAAATCCAACCAAAATCTCTTTAGGCCCTCAGAACATTTTACGGGATCTCAGCTTTCTGTCTCAGCAGTTCCGCTATAACACCCTCCTCCAAAAAAAAGTGTCTACAAAAGAGTTGTTCAGTCTCTCTGTGCTCCAAGCTGTCAGTGTCTGTAAATAAAAGCACTATCTTGGAAGTGGTAGCAGTGCAGTTTCCCTAGCGTGGGCTAGCTAGCTCTGTCCGTCTGTCGGCCTCTCTGTTTCTCTATCTCTATCTCCCTCTCAATGGTAATGGGACGTCCTTTCTTTCTCTTGTGAAACTCATTTAGCAGCGGGGGGCTCCATGCTAGAAGTCTACATGCTGTGTTCAAAAACCACACTCACAGAATTAGCATGCCGACTTGTCTACATCCTGCAAACCATGCATGCCACATACATATTCAGTGCCCTATGCAGTGTACTAAGAAGGCATACTGATCACTAGCTATTGATGCATTTTGGATAGCCTGTTATTTCCCCCTTCTGCCTGTTCCCTCCCTCTGCTGTGCCAAAATGCCAATCCTGTCTCTGTGTAATGTCATCACAGCTGGAAATGGTCCTCTGTGAGCGTTGATGAAAATGAGTTTAATCCAGTTTTAGATCGTTTACCTTTTCTTTTTCTTTTTATGGATTTTTCTTCCATTTTCTGCCCCATGGAGTTGGCCAATTCCCCCCTGCTGATCTGGGGGAGAGTTGCAGACTAGCACATGCTTCCTCCGATACATGTGCAGACGCCAGCCGCTTCTTTTCACCTGAGAGCGAGGAGTTTCGCCGCCACGACATAGTGCGTTCGTTGGGAGGATCACGCTATCCCCCCCCTAGTTCCCCTCCCGAACAGGCGCCCCGACCGACCAGAGGAGGCGTGCAGCGACCTGGACTCATACCGCAACGGCTTCCCACCCCCGCAGACACGGCCAAAATGTGTCTCAGGTAAGAACGTCTGACGTTAGAACGTTTTCAACCTTCTAGCGATGGAACTGTTCAGTCTCTCTGTGGTGCTGAAATGCATTTTTTGGTCTGTATACTGTCACAGCAGGCAGCTGCTCTGCTATGAATGCTGCAGGGATTTGAAAGTTCACTTCAGTGAAGCAATCATAAAGATACTTTATATGAAAGAGTGCGACCTGATTCTTAAAGTAATCTTGAATACAGGGCCTGTAGGAGGATGGGTGAGGTCACATCATGTCTTCAAAAGCACAATTAAATATAAAACGGGTCTAGAGCAGCAAACGCTGTTTCAAAAGTCTTTGTTTATTTTGTTTATCTGGGATCTCAAAAAGCATTTCAGTGCTATTAAGAGAATCTTTATTGTTTTACAATTAAAAAAAAGTAGGCAATGTATGATTTCATTTCGAGATCATACTGTATAATTTTCGAACAAATGCTGTCCTATAGCCTCTCGGAGCTTCCTTCTACTAGCTTATTTCATTATTTGTCCTCCTTGCTTTCAAAGTGTAATATACCAGTCTAGTGAAAGAGATTTCATGAACAATCAGCTTCTACAGTAAACCGTACACAATCATGACAATATGAGGAGTGGAATTACCTCTTGTAGCAGAAAACACAAGCGCTTTTTAATTAGAATGTCTTACGGGAATATTTTGAAACATTTTGATAATGATATGTGTGTGTGTGTGTGTGTGTGTGTGTGTGTGTGTGTGCGTGTGCGTGTGTGTGTGTGTGTGTGTGTGTGTGTGTGTGTGTGTGTGGGGGGGGGGGTGATGGTGATGATGCACTTTCAAGCTTGATCCTCTAATGGTCAGGAGGGCATAATTCCCAACTTTGCTGCACATTGTATTTTTAAGGTAATTTTTTCGCCATTAGCCTAAACAGCCAGTCTCTCTGTCGGAGGCCTAGCAGGCAATTTCAGAAGCTGAGCAATGCAGAAACACTCTGTGTCTCATCTCCTCTGGGCCAATCTGACAAACATCATTTACATCGTCCATTCTATTAAGAGATCCCACTCCCTAAAAGTGGAAGTGAACTTTTGCTATTTCAAGTAAATATGTGAATCTGTGAAGACATAATCCATGAAAAGCACTCCCTGGATGCTCAGAATTGGCTTTGTGCAGGGAAAAAATTGACATGCTTGTTGTCCTTTTGGCAGAAGCATTTGAAACTGTAGCAAAAGCATATGGGCCACTTTAACTGTCAATTTGATTAATTTAGAAAGTGTATTTTCTATAAAACACAACCAATAAACCTTTGCTATGAAAAGCTAGCCTGGTTAACCGTCCGGATCTGTGAACTCACATTCCGTTTGGTTTGGTGGCTCCGCGCTGTGCACAGCACAGTCATTTCAGTGGGTGGAAAGTAGCCAGTCCCTCAGCCAATCAGCGTCGGATCCATTCAAATCCAAATCCACTCGGAAGAATGGCCAAAACACATTTTCCGTCGAGAAACTATGCTGTTGCATAGGCTGCTCCTGTTCTTGTTTAATTTTTGGTATTGACTATACATCTGCAATAATGGCTGTTTAAACTCAACGAACGTTGACGTTACTGCACCCGGCAGACAGCCACGGAGTGTAACCAGCCCTGGTCAGATGCATTGTTATAGCACAAAGAAAACACGTGTGAAACGATGTACACACGTTGATAGAGAGTGGAACAGGGAAATGGAAGCACACTTTCACTGTTTGACACCGTTATGCTCTGCTAATAGCAGGCTGGCCCAGCTAGCCCAGCTTTAGCCCAGCTGCGGCCCACTTTCACTTTCATGTCACTCGGTCCAACATCCCCTGCCAAAGCACCTTGATCTGCCTCTGTCTCTCTACCCCTGTCTCTCTCTCTCTCTCCCTTTCACTCTTCCCTCACATCTCTCTCTCTCTCTCTCTCTCTCTCTCTCTCTCTCTCTCTCTCTCTCTCTCTCTCTCTCCCTTTCACTCTTCCCTCACATCTCTCTCTCTCTCTCTCTCTCTCTCCCTTTCACTCTTCCCTCACATCTCTCTCTCTCTCTCTCTCTCTCCCTTTCACTCTTCCCTCACATCTCTCTCTCTCTCTCTCCCTTTCACTCTTCCCTCACATCTCTCTCTCTCTCTCTCTCTCTCCCTTTCACAGTGAAAGGGAGAGAGAGAGAGAGAGAGAGAGAGGGGAGAGAGAGAGAGAGGGGAGAGAGATGTGAGGGAAGAGCTCTTCCCTCACATCTCTCTCCCCTCTCTCTCTCTCTCTCTCTCTCTCCAGTCTCCCCCTTTTACTCTTCCCTCACATCTCTCTCCCCCCTCTCTCTCTCTCTCTCTCTCCAGTCTCCCCCTTTCACTCTTCCCTCACATCTCTCCCCTCTCTCTCTGTCTCTCTACCTCTCTCTCCCTTTCACTCTTCGCTCACATCTCTCTGTCTCTCTACCTCTCTCTCTCCCCTCTCTCTCTCTCTTTCTCTCCCTCCCTCTTTCACTCTTCCCTCACATCTCTCTCCCCTCTCTCTCTCTTTCTCTCCCCCCCTCTTTCACTCTTCCCTCACATATCTGTCTGTCTCTCTACCTCTCTCTCTCCCCTCTCTCTCTCTTTTTCTCTCCCTCCCTCTTTCACTCTTCCCTCACATCTCTCTCCCCTCTCTCTCTCTCTCTCTCTCTCTCTCTCTCCAGTCTCCCCCTTTCACTCTTCCCTCACATCTCTCCCCTCTCTCTCTGTCTCTCTACCTCTCTCTCCCTTTCACTCTTCGCTCACATCTCTCTCTGTCTCTCTACCTCTCTCTCTCTTTCTCTCCCTCCCTCTTTCACTCTTCCCTCACATCTCTCTCCCCTCTCTCTCTCTTTCTCTCCCTCCCTCTTTCACTCTTCCCTCACATCTCTGTCTGTCTCTCTACCTCTCTCTCCCCTCTCTCTTTTTCTCTCTCTCCCTCTTTCACTCTTCCCTCACATCTCTCTCCCCTCTCTCTCTCTTTCTCTCCCTCCCTCTTTCACTCTTCCCTCACAGCTCTCTCTCTCTCTCTCTCTCTACCTCTCTCTCCCCTCTCTCTCTTTCTCTCCCTCCCTCTTTCACTCTTCCCTCACATCTCTCTCCCCTCTCTCTCTCTTTCTCTCCCTCCCTCTTTCACTCTTCCCTCACATCTCTGTCTGTCTCTCTACCTCTCTCTCCCCTCTCTCTTTTTCTCTCCCTCCCTCTTTCACTCTTCCCTCACATCTCTCTCCCCTCTCTCTCTCTTTCTCTCCCTCCCTCTTTCACTCTTCCCTCACAGCTCTCTCTCTCTCTCTACCTCTCTCTCCCCTCTCTCTCTTTCTCTCCCTCCCTCTTTCACTCTTCCCTCACATCTCTCTCCCCTCTCTCTCTCTTTCTCTCCCTCCCTCTTTCACTCTTCCCTCACATCTCTGGCTGTCTCTCTACCTCTCTCTCCCCTCTCTCTCTTTCTCTCCCTCCCTCTTTCACTCTTCCCTCACATCTCTCTCCCCTCTCTCTCTCTTTCTCTCCCTCCCTCTTTCACTCTTCCCTCACAGCTCTCTCTCTCTCTCTACCTCTCTCTCCCCTCTCTCTCTTTCTCTCCCTCCCTCTTTCACTCTTCCCTCACATCTCTCTCCCCTCTCTCTCTCTTTCTCTCCCTCCCTCTTTCACTCTTCCCTCACATCTCTGTCTGTCTCTCTACCTCTCTCTCCCCTCTCTCTCTTTCTCTCCCTCCCTCTTTCACTCTTCCCTCACATCTCTCTCCCCTCTCTCTCTCTTTCTCTCCCTCCCTCTTTCACTCTTCCCTCACAGCTCTCTCTCTCTCTACCTCTCTCTCCCCTCTCTCTCTTTCTCTCCCTCCCTCTTTCACTCTTCCCTCACATCTCTCTCTACCTCTCTCTCCCCTCTCTCTCTCGCTCTCTCTCTCTACCTCTCTACGTCTCTCCCTCCCTCCCTTTCACTCCTCCATCACATCTCTCTCCCCCTCTCTCTCTATCTCTCTACCTCTTTTTCTCTCCCTCCCCCTTTCCCTCACATCTCTCTCTCTCCTCTTCCTCTCTCCCTCTGTCACTACCCCCGTCTCCTCTCCTCTGCTGTCCTCATCCTTCTCTCTCTCTGCCTCTGCATCAGTACCAATGACCAGAGGGCCGTTAGCCGATGTGGTTATGAGAAGAGCTTGTGCAAAGAGACAGCTATTAGAAATAGCTATGGCTGCTATAATGATGATGTTTAGGAGACAAGCACCATGCTGGTTTTGAACATTGTGTTGTGACGGCCAAGTGCACACACAAAAAGGGAAAGAAGAGAATTGACTTTTAGACACAAACATAAACAGATAAATGTGATAAGCAATGTAGAGTATTTGTGTGGGCCGGGGGGGAGGGGGGGGGGGAGTCAACATTAAATGATTCAAAAGCTTCTCATGTTGCTTTCAAAGGCAGCTGCAGTTGCAAATCATAATCATAATCAAGTTAATTTGTACAGCAAATCTGCGTGTAACATTAGTTTGACAGGGGCTGATAAAACTGATACGTACTGACAGAATAACCAATAGTTTATCATACATCATGTAACTGTACATGTTGAAATGCAAAACAGAACAAAGTCGTGTCTCAAGCAGTCATGCTCTTTATGAAGTGTATAGTATATTTCACAGTTACATGAATTCACACCTGGGAGCTGCACTGTATATGACAACCTGCTGCTGTTCCTTAACTTGGCTTGTAGATTTCAAAATGCACCATTAAGTCACACAACTTTCTGGCCAAACGTAGTTTTGGGGTAGAATGCTTGAAATAATGTCTGGGAGAAAATGTCTGGTTTTGTCCCATGCAAAAAAAAACGTACAGTACCAGCATGTAGTTGATGGCTGCTTTTCATTTCATTTCAAAGCCATTGATATACGTTTTATATGATTTATGTGTGAACCACCCTTCACCGGGGAAGAATGAAGAATATCTCTTGCAACTCCTAAGAGCAAGGCTGATGACTCACTCCATGTCAAGAGAATAGATGTAACTTTCCTTCAACAGTCTGTGTCTTCATGCCGTGTATTAAATATGTCTAGCCTAGCAGATTGACCAAGAGCATATTCTTTTTTTACAGCATCGACTTGTAGGAGTAGTTGTTGGGGGTGGAAGAGCCTCTCGCTCTGTCGGAGATGTTGAGCTTTCCTCCGACACCGGATAAGACCGATTTCTATTTCTGTTGACTGAATGACACCAGAGTGAATAGAGACCTTACAGGTAGTATAAGTAACTGCACAGTCCCATCTGCCCATACCTTATCCGACCATGTGGCCGTTATCTATCTTCTGAATGACCTCCACAGCTCGAGAGATCAATACTCGAAGCTGAAGGAACACACACGTCGATACCTGATTGAAGAGATCGCTGAACTCTGTCCACCACTGTCATCAGTGGTGGTCTTGCACATACATTTCCTCAGTTCTCAACTACCTGAATGAGGTTTCTATGGCCATGACATATCAATCCAAATGTGAGATTTCAACATTGCACATTAATTATCATTAATTTCTTAACATGCCATTTTCTCTGGCCAATTTATTTCTTTATAACTGACCATTTTCTCAGGCCATTAGCCTATACAATATAAACACATGCTATATTCCAGGCATCGCTCTCTGTCCAGCGTATCAGCAGTCGCTCAAGAGGCAGGGGGAATACACTGCAGCGTCAATTCTGTGGCTGCCTGTTGCATTGTCACATAATGCTGCATGGCAGCTATGGGCTGCAGCAACCTGTAGTACTTCCAGTCAACAGCAGAGGACTCTGTTCCTGCTATGTACCCCGAGTTGTATACTGACACACATTATTATTTTAGGGTGGATAGGATGGGGATGAAGAAGCCAGGACTGTCAGAATCAGAATCAGAAAAACTTTATTGATCCCAGAGGGGAAATTGAGACATGGTACAGTTTCTCGTACTCAGGCATGGAGAAATATCAACATAAACATCAAACAGGACTGTTCCATACATGAAATAGAATAAAATAGAATACAATAGAAGTTACAGTAAAGTGTCACAAGAATATGTGCCTTCTCCATCAGTCGTTCTCAAGTTGTACCATTTAGTAAAGTGAAATATCTGAGGTACCTACCTACTATTTCCTTATATAGGAATAAGAGTAGTTATTGTAGTAATAATAATACAATAATAATAACAATCATCATAATCATAATCATAATACTCATAATCATAATCATAATCATAATAATGTAGAGAATGTATGATCCTTGGAGGGTCACCCGGAATGATTGTAAAATGTATGTTGTTCTTTACAATATAACTTGGCAGACATGTGGAGGAACAACTTAACTACTACAAAAACATCTATAGTGCAAATACCACTTCCTAAACATAGGTTATTATTAAGTGCATGGCACACATACAGACCAACTGCTTATTGACTGACACATTTCATATTAGTGCTTTTGTTCAGATCACAAAGGGTGAAAGAAAACAGACATACTCAATTTTCACCTTAAGATTACCATTCATTTCTTAACATGCCATTTCCTCTTGCCAATTTTTATTTATTTTAACGTACCATTTTCTCTGGCCATTATACACTATAAACACGTGCTATATTTCAGGCATCGCTCTCTGTCTAGCATATCAGCAGTCGCTCAAGAGGCAGGGAGGAATACACTGTAGCGTCAATTCACAAAGGGTGAAAGAAAACAGAAAGAGAAAATGTTCACTTGACAACCCTTAGAAGCCCCCTGATTGAGTACAACCCCTTGGCCAGTCTGTAAGCACTACAGCTGCATATAGCTGACAACAGAGTCTGCCAAATGGCATACAGTAATATGCTAACGAAAGCAGGAAGTGCTAAGCTTCACCAAAGCCTCCATAAAGCCTATGTGACGGTATCATGCTCTCTATCCTTTCTTTGTGTCTTTGTTTGGGTTAGTGAAGATTAGAGACATCTGAAGAGGTTCTTTCTAAAGGCCAGCAATGCTTAACTTTCAGTTGACAAGACGTGCAAACGGAGAATATTAATACGAAGTACGAGAACAGTACGGTTTTTGCAGTTCGGTATATAACACTATGGCAAGAACAGAATGCTTATAAATATCATTGCAAGCTGCTTCAGAAAAAAAAAAATCGTCACCTAAGTGGTGAGACCGTACAACTCACCTTGTGATCATTTCCTTATTTGTATTTTAACTGAAGAGTAAAATCGGCTACTTGCAAATGTTTCTTGACCCAAAGGCCAATGAAACAATCATAAAAACCAGTGCATAATTTAAAGACCATTTTTCTTAATTTATTAAAGGCTGCCTTAATAGAAGGTTTTCACCCAACAGCGCAAATATGCTGATCGTGAGAAATGTTAAGCCTGGATGTGCAAAACGTTTGTGATATGTCATCCATTGTTCCTTTGTTTGCTCCACAGTGAGCTGAAAGATGGCTGAAAAGACAATACCTGACTTTCATTTGACAGCCAGGCGCTAATAAATTATATTGGGCAGCTTGGCCAAAAAAGAAGCTGGAAGAAACAGACTGCAATGTCGCAGGAAATTAAAGGAAGAGCAGTGTATCCTGGTTTTATATCCTCTCTATGAAAGTTTGAACAGGAAAGTCCATAACACAACGTTATCCTATATAATAAGAATGCAAAGTCTCTGTGATGTGTGAGTGTGTGAGCAGAAATTGTGTTCGGCCGCAGCTGTGCCATTTTACGTGCGATTGCTCTGAATCTTGCAGGAAGTATAAAGAGCGCCCCTGCGGGTGACCTAATGGAGGCGGATTTTTGAATTAGGTCATTAGGGCCAATTAAATGGGCTACAAAGTTCTAATTAGTGGCCAAAATGAGTGAACACAGGTTCAGCACCATGGAGAGCTCTATTTGTTAGCTACTGATGGAAGACGCCCAAGTGGAGGAGCACAGGTGAGCTGAGTTGGAATCAGCCACTATGTGGACTATGAAAACCCTCTGGGCGAGAAAGGAGAGGCTGCCTGCTGCATGCCACCACTGTGAGTGAGGCTTGACTAAATGGCCAGTCACACAGGGATGAGTATTCCACTAGTTGTTGGAAACTGAACATGTAAAAGTACCTGGTCAGGTATCAGGAATGCTGCTTGTGTTTATCTGTTTATTTTGGGGGGAGGGGTAGAGAGAGAGACAGGAAAGCTTGTGGGATGACATGAAACACATTTTCTTATCAGGTCGCTGTGGCCACATAGTAGTACTACGTGACTCACAGAGTCAACAGGATACCCCATCAGGATTATTGTTTTAATCAAATCATAAACAGTGACGTTTTTTATTTCATTTCATTTTATTTGTTTTTATTTTATCTTACCATGACCCAGATCTTTTCTCTGACATTAATGTGTCTTGCCTGTCAATAGTTATTGTTGCAGGACTCGACATTAAGGGTTGTCAGCTTGCCATTGGCAACCATTTTGAGAAATTGTCAACCAATTTATTTTATCATCATTTTGGTTGATTATCATTACGTTTTCATCACAATGGCAGTTATACCTCTTAGAATGGCTGGCTGCTGTGAGCCAAGGCAGACAATTGGATGATAAAGACACAGTGTAGTGCGTGTGGAGCTGGCCGCGTGTATGGACATCCAGGATACACGCGCATTGGGGGGTTAACACAACTGAGAACATCTGACTGGCTGATATAGTATCTAAACCACTAGTAGCTAGCTAGTTATGCTAGTTACTAGCCACAAGCCACAATGAACATTTCCATAGACCCGGACACTGATGGATGTTCCATAACAAGCTATCAGACCTTATCATCATCACAGTGTCACGCATCTTTTGAACGGCAAAACCACAGAACACGGACAAAGCTTGAAGTGGTCCAAGCCGAAAGCCGAGCTACGGAGCTGAGTGGAGCCAGTGTACCGTATCCGAGCTGGAACGCCCACGCCACACCAAGCAGCGGGTGATGATCAACGACTTGTAAGTTGCCTTTTACCCCTGCCTCGACAGAGATCACTTCCCAACACATAAGTGAGAAAGTCACACGTCCGAGTCAATAGAATTTGAATATGAAAAATATAAATGTTGGTATGATCAACTTTGCTCACCAGTCCTTTTCATCAAATTAGCTATAATTGGGAGTGATGGTGTTACAGTAGGCTACTGGTGGAAGTGCACGGTCACAATCCGGCCCTCTGCTAGCGAGGACATTTTGTTTTGTGGCCCTCTCTATCATCAAAGTTGCCCATCCCTGGCCTAGACCATTATAATCAAAAGTGCATCCATTATCCACGCAATGCATAGGCTAAGCGTATATATAGTGTGTTCTACAACTGTGTGCAGTGGAGCAGCAAGACATGATGTATGGTCGCTGCACTACAAGAAGCATAATGAGTGACCATTAGTGGATTGGTACAGTGTAGCATGAGGATATTACTGAATGGAAGGAGATGCGTGAAACAGACTATGAGCAATGGAGGACCTACATGTGTGTAGCTAATGTGCCCTGCACGCAATCACTTAAGTACGCAAACATTGCAGCAATGCAAGAGTAGGCAGATAAAAACATCTTAGGGAAATACATATCATGGAGGGGACAGCGACAGTAGTAAAGTTTCTAAACAGTTTTCATTAGATGGTGAAGAGGAGTCGAGAGACTGAGGGTTTGGAGGGCAGGAAAAGTAAGGTAACCGCTGCTTGGAAAGAATGTTTAGAGGTGATGGGTGGGCTAGCTTGGTCGCTACGTTGCCATATCCCAGCTGAAGGTTTTGGGAAGAGATGGTCGGTCATCTGGCGAGGGGTAAACGGACACTGATGCACAAAAAGTACAGTGAGGTTTATGTGGATGATTGGGGTCAACCCATGCCAAGCGACCGTGCGAGTAAAAACGTAGAATACCAAATGCTTAAAGAGGTTGACTGGCTCTTCCTAATGGCCCACAAAAGAGTTGTGGATATTTTATTATTCATAAATGGTCACAATGTAACAGAGGTGGAAAGGTTTTTGTCGGTGTACAGCAGAGAGCTGTTTCATTTCACCTGTCAAAATATGCACTGTAGTTGAAACAAAATTAGGCTTCTGTTGGAAAAAGGGGTAAGAGATGACAGCATTACCTGCCTTTCAGTTGAAACTTTCATAGACTAAGTTTTAGAGACTACTGTGCAGCAGCTACATCATTGGGTCTTGAATCGTGCCTTTTCCAACAGGAAATGTTGAGCCTCTATTTTTTGTAACTTTAAATAATGGCAACCGAGACAGAAACTATAAATAGGCTGAGCTCACACAGAACAGAAAGAGGAAAAACAAACAGATTTTTGCTGTTAGAAGTTTTAAGAAGTACATATATAGCTAAAAACAAAACATAAAAGTTATATTGACATCCCCCTCAGCTGTGTGTGTGTGTGTGTGTGTGTGTGTGTGTGTGTGTGTGTGTGTGTGTGTGTGTGTCTGTGTGTGTGTGTGTGTGTGTGTGTGTGTGTGTGTGTGTGTGTGTGTGTGTGTGTGTGTGTGTGTGTGTGTCTGTCTGTCTGTCTGTCTGTCTGTCTGTCTGTAGGTTAAACAACACTGACTTGTCCCCTAACTGTGTTTTCACCTTCCATTCACTTGTTCAAGGGTGTCACCATGTAAACTTGATGATTTATCGCTCCTGTGATTAGGCTCTAAGTATGCACAAAAACACAGATGGTGAAACACACACACACTCCAGGAAACACACACCACATTACTCAACAATAAAATATATCCTTAACCATTAGAACTGTCTAACCCTGCTAGCAATAACATTATTCTAGTAAACTGCTTACTCAATATTATACTGTCTCCCTGTGTGTGTGTGTGTGTGTGTGTGTGTGTGTGTGTGTGTGTGTGTGTGTGTGTGTGTGTGTGTGTGTGTGTGTGTGTGTGTGTGTGTGTGTGCGTGCGTGCGTGCGTGCGTGCGTGCGTGTGTTGGGGTGACTTCCTATGTCTCTTGCTCCATGATACGATATGCCCTTAATTTTCAAAGGGCAGGCCCTGTATGAATGACTACCAATTTACTTTGCAAGTGCTGAGGCTGTGTGTGTGTGTGTGTGTGTGTGTGTGTGTGTGTGTGTGTGTGTGTGTGTGTGTGTGTGTGTGTGTGTGCGCGCGTGCGTGCGTGCGTGCGTGCGTGCGTGCGTGCGTGCGTGCGTGCGTGCGTGCAGTATCCTGGAAGTGCTGAGTCAGAAGGGGACTGAAGTTGCCTTGGGGGACTTTACAACTGGTCTCTTTCTTTCCTTAGAGTGTTTAGAAAACTCGTCCAATCTCACTCCGTATGATCAAGCCCAAGACCAAGCCCGGCAAAGAGAGTCGGCTGGTCGAGCTCGGAGTCATGAAGGCTCTACGTCTGGGAGAGACCGCTCTGCTCTTATGGGGTCTGCTTTCCTGTGGAGTGTGGAGGAGCGAGGTGAGCTGAAGACTCACCCCCCCCCCCCGATACCTCGCGATGCTAACGCAACCCAGAACTCTCGTCTGCTGCTGTTGAATGTAGCTTTGTCTCCCGCGTACACAACCATCGTCTGACACATTTCAATATCCATTGGTTTATGTGACCCTTGTCATGGCTTGTTAGCCAGGCAGCCAGCTAGCTGCAGGCTACAGCCACTCTCAGGCAGCACTGCCTGGAGGCTGGCTAGTGAACTGAGTCCTGTCCTGTCTGGTCGACACTCTGCACCCAACTCGCACCTTGTATGGGTGTGCCATGTACGGCCGACCACTTCATCACTCATTCACTCACTCTGTGACATTTGCACTTGTAGGGCTTGGAGCCGGTCCAGCCAAAAAATAAATAAAGACTATGCTTACAATACTAGAAAAGTGCACTCAGTAGACTGCAGATCTCCACCAGGCACCGCTACGCCTAATGGGAGAACAGAGTTGGACACACAACATTGGTTAAAAAACATACATTTACGCTTGTGTTGCGGGTTGTTTTGTTGGCACTTTCACGCAGATGTGCGCACCAAGGTCAAACAAGTGCGGTTTCTGGGAATTCAAGCAAACGTTACAGCAGTGGTCCTTTCAAACTTGCAACGTCAGCCAGCATAATGAAATGAACAAAACAATTGACAAAACAAAGGCAGTTGGGGCCCAGCAACTGGTTTGAATAAATGAATGAATGAACCTATTAAAATACCGGTAGCCTACAGTACCTTGGAAAGGATGAAAGGAAAAAATGGCAACCAGCTTCTAATGGAGGCCGGCCTTTGCTTGTCCAAACATGTAGCCGTGCCACGGTCACGCCACGGTCACGCCACGGTCACGCCACGGTCACGCCACGGTCAGTAAAACAAAGGGATTCACATTTGTGTCATCTTCGCGTGCAAAGCTTGGTGAAAAAATGCCAACAAAATAATCGGCCAACATGTGTCGACTCGTACTACGGTAGCGGAAACTAATTCCAAACAAACAAACTGAAGCAGTTGTAGTGTTGCCAGATAAACTGTTGAAAGACGAAACAAGCGACTCTCATAACCTGCCAATTAAGCCCAATTTCCCCTGCACAATATGCAATTCAAAGCAGGCCAATTTTGGGTGGAAAACTGCCCATTCTGGCAACACTGCAACCAAGCGGAGGAGTCAGGAGTCAGACTGTTAACATGCACACACGCACGTGCACACACACACGCACACACACACACACACACACGCACACGCACACGCACACGCACACACACGCACACACATGCACACATGCACACACACACACACACACACACACACACACACACACACACACACACACACACACGCACACGCACACACACGCACACACATGCACACATGCACACACACACACACACACACACACACACACACACACACGCGCACACACACATGCACACACACACACACACACACACACACACACACACACACACACACACACACACACACGACCGGACACATGATCCACTCAGAGATAATGAGACTGGTGTAATTCATGTTGTCAGCTGTGTTTGTTTACCACACAGCAGCATATTATGTGACCCTTCCCTCGCTGTGACCCATTCAGCCACATTGTCATTTCAAGCCAACAGAGGCAGCTTACTAAACAGCTCTGGCTTGATTAGCTCTGATTAGCCTCCTTCTCTCCTGTTTAACGAGTAGTTGCCAGTGCATATCATCCAATAATATGTTTTTGCTTGAAATGCACACGATAACACAGACTAGTCCAATAAGCTCATAAATCCCCAAGTCTGCAAAATGAAGAATAATAAGTGAGTATGAGTGGGAAAATTGAATGGAGTGGATGTGGACGCACAGCCAGGGCACAGTGGTGACACCACCGCTGTGAAAGTCACCATGAGCTTCAGTGTCAGCTAAATACACCCTGCTTTAGAATACCACGCTTTCTCTAGTCACTATCTACTGGTTGTGGTGCACAAAATGGCCATGTCACATTTGGCAGAAGTTTTAAATTGCTCATAAGTTGCTGGTCAAATGTGCTTGTATTGCACACATAGAGTATGATGCATTATACACGTGCGCACAAACACACAAGCATGTCCCATGGCTCTCACACACGCTGCGGAAGTGGTCAACATTTGCAAACTGTCTGCCTGTGATATATTATGCTGCTGCTCTTACTGTAATATTCCATCGCCGAATATTTAGTGTGCTATTACCTCAAGGGCATACACATTTAGGATGGCTACAGACTTCCTCCACGCGGAAGCATCAGAGGCCGCCTCCCACAGGAGTTCCCTCTCCGCCCACATGCACGCAGGCAAACACACTCCATCATACTTGCAGACGCAGTTGTCTGACCAAGCCAGGGGAAGGAACCTACTTCCTATTTAATGTTTCTCGATGCCTTCTGTCTGCTCATTGGCTCAGTGTGATTAATGAGTCATCCCCGCCTAAAAATCACACAGGTGACCACGGAGAGAGAGAGAGAGGGGGAGAGAGAGAGAGAGAGGGGGGGGGGGAGAGAGAAAGGGGGGGACAAGAGAGGGGGGGGAGAGAGAGAGAGAGAGAGAGGGGGGGGGACGAGAGAGTGGGGGGGGGAGAGAGGGGGGGGGGAGAGAGAAAGGGGGGGGCGAGAGAGGGGGGGGTATCTGCATGTGTCTGTGTTCTGCCAAGCCTTGCTGTTCTTGAGCATATACTGTAAGGCAGTGATTCCCAAACTGTGGGCCGCGGCCCACTAGTGGGCCGTGGAGGTACTGCAGGTGGGCCGCGAGTGGTCTGCCAACACTCTCGATTTCTGCGGGCAATCAAATAGCTGTAGCAGGGTCAGTTTTAAAGCTACAGTGGAGATCCTGTTATCACAAGAAACTAGAAGACCTAAGGCATTGATTGCAAGCATAATATGCTAGCTTGTCGGGAAGGGGGCGAAATAACGCTCCAAACACAGGTTACATTTTGGCGAGGGAAACTATTTCAAAGGGGTCCCTTGACCTCTCAGCTCAATTTATCTGAATGAAAATAGGTTCAATGGGTACCAACCAGTCTCCCCTTTACAGATAAGGTAGCATTTTTCACAGCCTAGCATTAATACAGCAGCTTCTGGATAGATTTCTTGTTGTTGCTCATCACAAATGTGTTATGCATGCATACATACTGTATGTATACATGTTGTATGCATACTTCTGATGAGTAAGGGGGGAGAAAATGTTGGCAATCTGCTTTTGGGTATTTTGCCGAAATGTTGTTGTATGTGGATGGATTATTAATTTCCCTTATGCCCAAATTCACATGCTCTGTTAATGAAATAAACAAATATAATATAAAAAAAAATCATATAGGGAAATACATCATCTTAGTCTTGTGTGTTGATCAAAGTTGTGATTAAAGGGTTGGGTGGGCCCCGGAAGATTTTCAGATTTCAATGTGGGCCGCAGTGTTCTTAAGTTCAGGAACCCCTGCTGTAACTTAAAGGAGGACTTACCTCCAAAACACTTTTTTTCAGCTTTTAACCAATATATATGACTTTGGGGGTGATGTGTGAAGAATTCTGGTCAGAATTTCCACATTTGACACCAAACTGTTGCCATTTTACCATTTGTATCATTTTTCAGCAGCATACCTGGCATAAGCGCCCTCTTAGGGTCAAAGACTGCTTTTTTTTTTTTTCTCAAATGAATGGGAGATTAGGGGCACACTGACGTCACAGTGCCCCCAAAGACTATGGGATTTCAAGATAATTACTCCCCTACCCCCTCTGTACCCTTTCGGCTCCTCAGAACTCCAAGCCTATTCTTATTGAAGTTTGCTCTTAAAATACTGAACCAAACGTCGTCAAAGTTGGCACATGTCTTAATTATAGTTAGTTTCCCGCTGAATGTGTCACTACTTTATTAATATCTTACCTGAATAAGCTCGAATGATGATGTATATATTATCAGTCCGAGTTGGAAGCAGCTGTCTCCAGCCCAGCCAGGCGGGAGAGAGTCCTACTGTAAACCTCATGCACTAGCTCCAAGCTCCGCGGGCGCGCGCAGCAGAGCAGAGCTCTCTGTGCTCTGAGAGTAGAGAGAGCAGTCTGATATTTCCGCAAACAAATATGGTCGCAGTTTAGCGCACATGTAAAATATAACGCTATACTACGACGTGACAACGTGACAAAGCTTCTCTAAACACATCGGCTACTATCATTTCCCTGCATCCCTCCTACTGAGATTATATCGGTAATGATTTTGGACAGACTGAATGCGCGGAGGAGAAGGAGAGATCTGCAGCTCTGCCCTGAGTAGCCCTGAGAGACACTCGCCTCGCTCCGACTACTGTGCCCGTCTGTGAAAAGCGTCCTGTCCAGTCGCACCTTCGCAAACAGATGCGGGATTCCCTCAATCCTGTACCCAATCTCAGACTGTATTCTCTAAATCGCACACCAGCTATTTCTGTCTGTTTGTTTGTTGCTCCGTGAGGTTACAAGCGCCCCATGCATGCAACAGGCTGTTTCGCCAGCCGGGGTCTGGCAGGAGGGAGGAGGCGCAGGCAGCCTGCACTGCGCTGAGAGGAAAAAACTTTTGCACAACTTTTAACAACAATCACGAAAAGCCCCCAAACTAAAATGAAAAAGGGACTATATGGCAACTTGGACGAGGGAATGACGTAGAGAAATCTCGCATTGTGTTACCCCAGAACGGGGGGTTTGTCGTATTGTGCGGTGTGCTGCTGTAACGAGCCCATGCCACTTTGCTCTCGTAACGTAGTTCAACACACTGCCATAGAGTTACATGCAGAAAAATAATTAAATTTCTAGTTCGCCACTGAATTACCAAATTGATATAACTTTCAACCATTTTGAGCAAAGCTCTTTCCATACAGGCCACCAGCGTTGGCTAATTGTTGATATTTATACAGATATGGCCCCTCTCAAATAAATTATTTTTGAGGCAATAGGCAAACT
>NC_139631.1:12615541-12623041 GCF_964638095.1 Poromitra crassiceps | reverse complement strand
GACATTAGCAGTTAAAACAATATAGCAACAAAATAATAAGACATACTAAATAATTTATATAGGTAGTACATTTGATGAAGGGATGGGTTTAGGTTATTGGAGATTGTAGTTGAATACTGTATTTAAAATGGCTTTGGAGAATACTGTTCAGGAATGATTTATGGACTAAAAAACTTCCCCTGACCTTCCACTGGCGTGGGTCCTGGGGGCGAGTAGATAATGACTGGATTTTCATTTTTGGGTGAACTGCTCCTTTAATGTTTCTTTTCTAAGGCTAAGGTGTGAGGAGAGGGTGAAGAGTGGAACTCAACAGTCCCCAATTTGCAGCCTTTAAAGAACTGCATTATTCAGAGGGAAATGTTACAACAACAACAAAACTGTTTTGGCAATTCTAGCTTTGTAAACTTTCATCTTCAGCTGTTTTGATGGAAGCCATGTCCTTTGCAAGGTCAAATGTTACAGCGTCCACTACCTCTCGCAAACTTTAGCTGTCCTTTTTATGATGAAGTGCTGCCCTCAAGAGACTTGACTAGCGGTATTCTTCATGTGCTCCTCTCAGGTTCCACTTAAAGGGACACACCACTTTTTTGGAAGTTTAGCTCATTTGTCACATCCCCCCCACATAACCAAGATACACCATGCCTTACCGGCACTGTCCACTCAGTTTACAGTGAGCTACAGTCGTGAAGTTAGTAATTATCGCCATAGAATGGAGGCTAATGGTACAGCTGTAAGAAATCTGCCAAAACAGACATCTCACGCCGCCAAAATACATGTTAATGTATAATTACTAACTTCACGACTGTAGCTCACTGTAAACTGAGCGGACAGTGCCGGTAAGGCATGGTGTATCTTGGTTATGTGGGGGGGATGTGACAAATGAGCTAAACTTCCAAAAAAGTGGTGTATCCCTTTAAGTTTCTGGAGGTTCAACTTACGTTTTGGGAGGTCATCATCTATCAGCACAGGTTCAAGTGCTTTTGGTTGGAAATATCAACAAAATGACACTGCAACAAAAGTATTTTTAAATATTTTTTTGGTGGTGGTATTTTAGAAATCCAGCAACACAGTTACTTTGTGCTGCAGAGTAAAAGTGTATAGGGAATTGGTGTTTTAATCAATTGAGCAGTCAAAAGAGCTTGTATGTACAGTACAGTCTTATACGTACATGCAACAACTAAAACTTAAATAGTGAAAAGAAAAATAAAGGACCATCAAATTTTGATATGATGGCTTCCATACTTTCCACCCCCTAAACATGACACCTTGTATGGGAATGACATAACATTTCCACATTAATAGTCATATGTAGGCTTAGGCTACTGTACTAATCTGCTGGATTTTCATGTACACTCAGTTGATAATAAAGATATTTCTATTAGTGCTTAAAGGCAGCATAAGTCTGTCCCTTTGGCTATTCTCAAGGATGCACTCGAGTGAGATGTTGAATCACATACTGTAATTTTAACCTTACATGATGTTCTTTCATTTGCTTCCTTCCCAGCATACTAAACAGTTGAATTAAAGCTGAATTACCCCAAGCTGAACTAATCTTAGCTTTGCAAACTGCAAATTACTGTACAAAGCGCCAAGGTATTACTACTCCACCATAACACCAGATTAAATTTTCTTGTTTGAGAAGCCAGTTCGCGTGAGAAAGAGTTAAGACATAGTTCTGCTCTGGCAGAGCCAACGCCCACTTTTCCTCATACATCAAGATCAGATTAAAGGAGAATTCCGGTTTTTTACAACCTGGAGCTGAGTTTATGTTATACTACTCACCCAGAGCACAAATGTGACATTTCAAATGTCTGAAAACGACTAAAGCTAGAACGCGTTGTGAAACGGTTGGAACAGAGGGCGTAGGGGCACCTGCAGCTTATTCTCTGACATACAGCGGCTCATATCCTTATTATATGATGATACTGGCATAAATGTGAGTCGCTCTATTTACCTCCCTCAGACAGCTGTCTGGTAGGATCCATATCCGGGGACTGTGTAATCAAGTCCCGCGTGAGTCTCACATCAGGTGAGAGTTGAGAGTTCAGCTGCATGTGGATCAAGCCGCCATAACAGTCCATGGTAAACACCATAGGATGGCTGGATATTTATCTGATTTCGAGAATATCTACAATGCATTTGAATTCGATGGCCACTCATATTTATTTGAGCCAGACTAACTTCATAATCTGGATTACAAACTGAGGAGTTTTGATCTCTACCAATGTGATGGACAGCAGACAGAGACAGGGTGAACATGCTGGCTGCAGCAAGGTAAATACAGCCTTCATTTTTTTCTCATTGTCTCTATGGTATAATAAGGATATGAGCCGGTGTGTGGCAGAAAATAAGCTATTGGACGTAAATACATGCTATGGACTCTGTTCCAGGCCGTTTCGTGGAGCGTTCTTTAAACAGAGTCATTTTCAGAAATTTCTGTTTTTGTCAGTAGTATAACATAAACTAAGCTGAAAATAAGTCAGGTTGTAAAAAATGTAATTCTCCTTTAACTCCAACATTACCTTGATCGCATTTCCACTTATCAGGCAAGTAAATATGTGCTCATGCATACCTCATTTAATTGAAAGAAGTAAACAAGCCAAGTAAAATATGACTCATTATTAATAATGGACCCCAAATATGCAGATGAATTCATTCACAAAGTAAAAAAAACTATCTTTTTATTTTTACTTGATTTCCTGTTAATAATTTAGCATTGTGACCTTTTATTGACCTCTTAATGTCCTTACCATTTATTTCACCTTGTGATACTTTTTCTTAATCTTTTTATTTCTCTATGTTCTTTTCTTTGTATCCATTTAAAGCATTTTGAATTGCCTGTGTGTATGAAATGTGCTGCTGTACAAATAATACACTTGCCTTACCTTGCCTATAAGATTGTCATATCATCCACCTCTTATGAGTGTGTGCATGTGAGCGTATGTGCAGAAGAAGCTGTGTGCATTTCAGAGAGACGGGACAGGAAGAGTGAGAGAGGAAAGCAGCAGAGACGAGAGAGGATGAGCACCAACAGGCCCCTCTCCTCCTCCCGTCTAAAAATGTCTGGGGTTGTGTAAGTCCCTGCAGATGGAAAATACACCAAAGTTAAGTGGGTCTGTTGGACTATTCATTTATGGTTCAAGGTAATGCCAGGACAGGACAGGGCGAGAGAAATAAATTAAGAGAAAATGGTCGAGAAATTACACTCTTCAATATGCCAATCTCCTCTCTCCAGCCAAGAATGGCCCATTATGTAGAATATTTGGAGTCTCAGCGGAGGACGAACAGAGCAGAGATGCTGAGTGGGCTGGCTGGAAGAGTCATCAGCGGCAAACACTATCCTCAACATCATATTCCTCCATCTGCCTTCCTCTGAAAGCCCAGGCTAAATCTGTCTGGTGTTGTACAAGAGGTATCCGGCAGCAAAAGAGAGCAGAGAGACACTGAGTGGGCTGCATGATCATGGTAGAGTACATTCAATATAAAACTTATTGCCTGACTCAACCCCCCCCCCCCAAAAAGACCTTCTAAAAATGTCTCCTGGAGTACATTCTGTGCGCTACACTGTAATTGAGAAGACAGCAGTGGAGAGCTACTGTAGATGCTTTGAGTAGTAGTCGACCCGTATCAGGAAGATCTCCGGTTCAACACCCAGGACCAGCAGCTTGAGAGTGGGAGAAAATGTGAGCCTTCATGCGGGCTGACAGAGCCAACAACTGTAAGTCACCATGAAAAAGATGATGCATCCCTGCATATAGCCTAAGCCCGGAATAATTCCTAGGAGATACAACTGTGAAATGAGTGCGGATGCCATCGATGTTGGGGAGGATGCTACAGTACACTGCTGCTCAGCTGTGTGCCCTTGAGCAAGGCACCGAGCCTCCAGCAGCACCATCCATCTCTCTGTGCCTCTACAAAGCTATTATGTGTAGGCCTATATTTGTGTAGTTGTAGTGCTGTGTGAGTGCCGACAACGGTATTCCATAAAGCTACACTATAACCACACATACACCACATTGCAATTTCATGCAAAGAGTATAGGCCCAATATTGTGCCCTGATTCCAACATTTATGCAATAAATTAAACATGACCCTTTTGCTATGAGATTTGTTTTTATTTTTATGTGTTACACGGTTAACAATGTAGCTCTGCTCTGCCTCCAAACATTCATGAACTGTTTTTTTTTTAGAGCAAAGCAAAGTGTTGCCAAAGTGAGAGTCAGCTTAAGGTCAAAAGCATTAAACATTTGATTTTATAACAAGTACAATGGAGCTGGAAAACTGTTGGCAACAAAGCTGTTGGCAGCAAAATGCAGAGAATCACAGAGAGAACAAAGGCGCCATGTAGTGGAAACCAGGAAACGTATAAGGGCATTCTCAACATCATCTATTTTCCACACCTGATTAAAGATTATTTATCTCATTGATGTACACCCTGGTGAACAATTATTGGTTTCATTTCATGGCTCAATTGTATCAGTCAATCAAAGCAGTAACTGAAAACAAAGACCAGGAGATGGCAGCTATTCTTATAGAGAAGAGCTTTTAATCCGTGTGCATGTTCATTGACCAAGATAAACTTTATCTAGCTCAGAGAAGAAGCCTGCAGATTAAAAGGCTTTTTCGGCTTATTTGAGAAGACTTTTTTTTTTACTGGGGGTTAGCTGGGATTAGGAAAAATGCTCCAGATAGTGGCTTCCAACAGTTTCCAAATGCTGTGCCTTTGATGAGATGAATCAGAAATGTACCACATGTAATAAAACATTTTAAATGTCAAATAGATTAAATAACTTTATGGCCCTAGTGTGAACAAAACTTTATTGTGCCTTGATTCACATAAATTCTTTACATTTTAAACACAACTACTGCACTCTCCATCACTGTCAAACTCTCCAGTCTCCATCTCCAGGTATTTTCACATTATAAAATGTCCTACTTTATCAAATGCAAGGACACAGGAAACACTGATGGGGAGCCAGAATTTGAGGGCAGAATAACGGTGAAATGACTTTTAAAATTCCAGTGTAATGCAAAACAAACCCAATGTCATGAGAATCTCTTTCCCCAATCTCAAGATATTGTTTAAACAAAGGGCTTGTTATCTTACTCAGAATATTATAATTCTCAGTGTTGTGATAATCTGGTGGTCAAGAGAACCATTTCCGATATTCCATCTAAATGAAAATTAGGAATACAGTAGTTCTACGGTTAGTGCCAAATGAAATCCAAATTTCACTTTGGAAACAGGCGAGTTAAATTCACAGTTGAAGACTTGTACTCACTTTGGGTTGAAAACAGGAAAGAACGTGAAGTTTCTTCTTTGTCTTAAAAAGTTTTCACAACAACACAGCCGACTTCTCACGCGCTGGGGACGACCCGGCGACATTAAACAAGCGCAACCAGTTCAGAGAAGCAGTGGAGCGGAGGAGGGGGAGTGGAGGCTTTCCTGAACTGAACTGGGTGCACTTGTTTAATGCTGCCGGCGCGTCCCCCGCGCGTCACGGTATGTGGACTTGGCCTTTTTTATTATTAAAACAGCACAATTTTAATTTGAACAGATAATTAATTACGATGATCTGATGTAGAAGGCACAGAGGTCGATGGGGGGTCGGCCCATCACGATGGTCGATGCCATCGTCCATCGTGCCAACCCTAGTAGCCTATCTACAAGCCCACCTCAAAAAATCCGAACTATCCCTTTAATGATTGTTCCATTCCATGTAGGTGTTCCAGACAGTGCAGGGCCCTTGTTCATTGTATTGCTTAAACCTGCTTTATTTCCTGCTTTACCACGTCAGAATGGTTGCTGTGAAAAGGGCCTATAGTGGATCCCCATAATTTCACAGAATAACTACTCAATAAATAGGCAATAGGCAGGACAATTTAACAGCACATGAGGGAGCCAGCCAGACCAGGATTTTCACAGAAACTGCTCTGAAGGAAACATCCATGAAAACTCTACAGCAGAGCACACTGCTGGACTATTAGCCTGGTACAAATCTAGCACATTTGCTACGCTGCTGCTAGGCTACTGTACTAGATAACACTCAGACTCAGGGTTAATCAAAAGGCAAATGCACAATGCCAGCAACAATCACACACCTTCAGATGACAGGTGCAGCAGCCAGCGTGGCACAGCGGCCTCCACAAAGCAAGCAGCTGAATAGAATAGAATAGAACAGAACAGAACAGAACAGAATAGAATAGAATAGAATAGAATAGAATACAGTAGAACAGAACAGAACAGAACAGAATAGAATAGAATAGAATAGAATAGAATAGAATAGAATAGAATAGAATAGATTACGTCCTACCTTATCAGTCAAAGACTCCCTCCGTGGTTCCAAGTCATCCTGGCCGTTTGAATTCAATCAACTCCAGCAGCAGCATAATGTTATGCCTGATGTCAGACTGAATTGTCAACTCATTCACTCCATTTCCAAAACTCAACAACATGCTGGAGTGGGCAGATTGGAAGGTCTGGACCCAGGCAATCAGCAGCAGACAGGTAATTTACCTGCACTTCTGTCTGCGCCAGTTTTTTTTTCTTCCTGTCAGTTGGTCCATATTAAATGACTGTGGCAAAATTTGCCTTTAATGTGTTAGCTAACAGCTAGCTAGCTAACAGTAGCTAGCTAACTGAAGTTTGTCAGTTGTTTTTGTATTTGCATGTTGACTTCTACCACGGTCGCCACACTCTACAACTGTCTGTTGTCAATCAAATATCATGTATCAAGACTGCGCAGATTTCCTAGCCTAAATTGGGTCTCGACCGAGTTTCAAGAAATGGAGCCAACTAGCCTACTGACGACCACACTTCAAACATAGATACAGTCGGTCTGTGGTGTTAACCTGACTCAGCCAGATGGGGCGATGTGAAACAAATGTGAAGCAACCTACATCCATCTGGCAGCGTCAGGTTAGGTCTGTGTGGGAACGCCCACAAACTACGGCTGACGTGCGAGACTAGACGGTGGGGGGAAAACCCCCATTGTATTATCTCCATGGGCTGACTCTGCGGCTCTACACTACGGGGGATTGGGGATTCAACAGCAGGTAGGCTACATAGATGTCTGTTCAGATGTGCGTTTACTGCGGTGGTTGAATCCCCAATCCTGTCTGCCTGGGCTGGGGTAGCAGCTAAACGAACGAGAAACCAAATGCGCAATACATACCTATGCATATTCAAGTGCCCTCCTCCTCCACCCTGGGGATCATGGCTACCTACTGGCACTTTTCAATGGGAGATTTGGGACAGGTGTGAGCTGCATAACGACGGTAGTCCTTCCAGCCATAATTCCCAGCCATAAAAATGATGATTATCACTATACAGGAGATTAGCCATGGCAGGCTGATGACTCCTATATGGCTGTCAGAATAAATTTCAATATTCAAATTTCTTGTCGAATGTCAAAAAATCATAATGAATTCAAACCCAACCTATTTATTTATTTATTTGTTTATGTATTTATTTATTTACTTTACAGAAGATTGAACGCA
>NC_139631.1:12605541-12610541 GCF_964638095.1 Poromitra crassiceps | reverse complement strand
CAGTTTTCTGATATACTACTGATGTTCTAATGATACAAAGCTGGTTGAAAATGGGCAGAGTGTTCCTTTAACTACTATATTCAGGAGCTGACATTTATCAGAATCAGAATCAGAATCACTTTCATTGCCACAGTATGCAAGTTACATACGAGGAATTTGTCTTAAACTAACGGCAATCGCAAGGTTGCAAGTGCAATCAAATCGAGTCAATATATACAATATGTACATGAGTGGTGAAGTGTTCTGTGGATGATAAATATGAATTTACGTTGGATTTACATGAGATTTACAGACTGAGTTAAATATACGTTAAATAGGCAGTGGATTTACATGAATTTACAGTCAGAGTTAGATAAGAGTTTACATTGAATGTACATGATATGTACAGGCTAAGTTAAATAGGCATTAATGTGCAGGGAATTTACATCAATTTAGTAATCGTTAAGTAATGATTAACTACTCTACTCAGGAACTTAGATACTAATCATTAACTAATGACTACCTACTCATTAACTGTTATTGTAAAGTGTTACCCAATTAACTCCTCTGTTAGGGATCTCATTGGCAACTCGTATCCATTTTTCATTTTGGGATTTTTGGTTCATTAGCCTAACGTTACATATACCTTCTGTCCATGAGTTGATCCCTCGACCTCACAGTGCAAGTGTATGGTCTTTATCCAGTGTTTATGGTTTTTACTGATGCTCTATATATCGGTTATTGCTTCTAGTAGCAAAACTGCTCTCGTTCTAATCGTGCGTGTGATACTGTATGTGTGTGTGTGATGTGTGTGATGTGTGATGTGTGTGTGTGTGTGTGTGTGTGTGTGTGTGTGTGGGTTAGGCAGCCAGTCATAACATATCCAATATTAATTGAGTCCAGGAATGAGAATCTTGCACAGGTCTTCCCTAAGGGGTAAACATTCAAACTCCACATCCCACACACACAGACACAGACACAGACACAGACACACACACACACACACACACACACACACACACACCAACTCATTCTAACGTAATTGATTTAGTAAATACTGCATACTTTATGGCCACTACCAAATGAAAACTGCACTCAAATAGGTTGGAGGCTAATGTCAAATGAGGTGAAAATTACTTCTCTGATCCACTGCAGTGTACCAACCTGTTCAGGTTCACTCAAATGTTGCTGCTAGAAAAGTTTCTCTCAATCCTTTGGACTGCTAAGTTTGTTTATTCAGTGCATCTGTGCTTTCTTGTACGTTCTACTTTTTCTCTTTGATTTTATTTGTTCTTTTCTTTCGAGATTTATACAGCGAGATCTCTCCAGCATGAGTGAGAGCATGAGATTATTACTTATTGCAATGCTCTTTTTTGGCAGAAATTCTTGTCATTTTCATTCCTCCACTGTTACATCTCAGTCATTCTACCAAACTATCTATCTTACAATATCACCTGGACGGGTGAAGGCTGAAGTAGGGTGATTAATAAAGCAAACAACCATCAAACATGTTTTTCATCCACTTTATTAGTATTAAATAGTAACAATAATAACAATGATACAGTGGATGGAAATCTTTTGTTAAAACATTTCTCTTGTGAACAAACGACTACTGTGAGAGTGCGAAACGTTACCATGGATAGCAAAGAAATACTTTGGGTAAACGCACACTACAAGGTTTCTTGACCATAAGTGAGCCCAATAATTGTTTTGAGGGAGCATGCCAAGTGAAAAACTACACGAAGAGAGATGTCCCCTCTTACAGCATCATAAGAATGGTTAGAGTATAGGCTTATAAGGTTAAGGGCTAAATCTGGTCAAAAGCTCATAGTAAGCATCAACCCTTTGGAAATGGTTTCACAGACTCAGACCAAGAACCTCGTCCTGAACTGAAAAAGCAGCTTCAATGGAGGTGCATCATCTCCACTGAAAAAATGATTTAGTTCTAAGACGCAGGTTGGGCCCTAGTTTTGTTTTTCAAAGTCATCCAGGCCATACAGTATAGCATCATTTCAAGAATCATCTTAGTGCAAAAGCTGGATTCAGATGGAACAGAAGAATCTGATTATTAACCCTCCACCTGTGAGGGAGTCCGCTGGCTTTTTCATCGACGATTTAGCCTGGACTTTATTCAATCGTTACTCAGGGTTACAAATCAGATTTGTTTGCTCCTGTGTCAATCTAGCCTGTAATGCTTTTGGGAGCAGCTCCCACTACATATGACTTAGTTAGTCATATTAGTTTATGAAACCAAACCGTTGCTTTTTTCTTTTTAATCTCATATGCTCCTACAATGTGAACCCTGTTGTTGTTTTCGATACTTCATAAATTACCTTCAAATAAATGTACATGAACATCAGGGTTTCATAATTTATGTACAATTATACAGTTCAACTTCATTATTTCACCAGTTCAAAAGGAAAATAATTATTAATTACTGACAGCATGTTCTCATTTAAAGACTAGAAACAGTATACCCTCTGCCATCACCGTTATCATCATCATGATGATTATGATCAGCATTATCATCTTTATTTTTCAGTGCCAAGATGTCTTTTGGAAACTTGTTCTGTGTAAGGCAGGGGGGAATACCTTTCCTTCAAAGGAAGTGTTTTAAATATACAACATATGGCTATGGACCATGGGAAATTGAGTTCTGAGACATATTCACTTCAAGATGTCAGAGCCTTGTTTGCCAGCGGCAAGATTCATCCCTCCAACCTGACAATCACTACAAGGAGGGGAGGGGACGGGGGGGGAGTCTGTAAAACCTGAAGGCCACATTTCCACTGCCATCTTCAATTTGACTTTTCATTATATCTGCCACCAACCAGTAGAAAACAAATGGCATCTGTCTTTCCTGTGGGTTTTGCTGTTTGGACAGTACTGAAAAACGATCACATCTTTTTCAAATATGATGGAAAACTTGAGCTGGCAGCACAAACAAAGCCAAATAGTCCCTCTTGGTCATTCAGAAGGTGCCCATATATTTTTGACCAAGAACGTAAACAGCATTCCTCATGAGGTCGCATGATGACGCATGGTTTCTCTCTGCTTGTAAACAAACCAAACAGGCTGTGATAGATGCACTCTGACAATACAAGGTCTGGCTAAGTAGGTTCAATGGAAAGAGAGCGATAGATAGAGGCGAAAGGAGAGACATGGGAGGCAGGAGAGGGCACGCGAGGAGGAGGGCAGAGGGAGGGGAAATAAGGACACGCTATAGGAGGAGCAGGGGAGGAAACGCGGTAGAGAGAGGAGTAACGAGTCAAGAGAGAGAGAGAGCGAGAGCAGGGTAGAGAGAGCATTAACGAGTTCGAGAGAGAGAGAGAGAGACAGCACAGAGGGGAAAACAGGGAGAAAGAGGAGATAAGTGGAACAGACTGGAGGGAGATTGGTAGCTTTCACCAGTGGGAGTAAAGCTGTGTTCCTCAAGGCTTTCCTTCCCCTCTACCAAGTCCTTGCCTTAGAGGTGCACGCACACGCATGCACGCACAAGCACGCGTACACACACACACACACACACAAACACGCATGCACACATTACAGCGCCTCCCTCCAGCCTGGTGCAGTTTAGAGCCAGACAAGGTCAACAACTTTCTCCTAAATCTTAACATTTTGTGCAGCGGGGCGAACTCCCATCTCCCAACTGATATTACAACACTTGTTTATGCCACAGGAGCCCACAGAAATGAAGTTTGTTGGGTAGTTAGTTAGGCAGTTCCACACGGAGCATGTGTTGAACAGTGGCAGACTCTCCAAAACACTCTCACCATTACTATGTTTTTGTGTGTGGATGTTGTTCACAAAGGTTAGAAGTTGGTTTGATCACATATGAAACGGTGACAGATTGTGTCCCACAACTCTGAACGATTATTGCAGGACTCAGCAGGTCATGGCAGTTACATGGAAATGAGTCTCATTACAAAAGTTATCATCACATGTCTTACTGTCCAAAACAGCGTATTGCTAGCCTGATACCATACCATCTCATTCGCTTTTTTTAAATATATATATATATATATATTTTTTTTTTACCAGAACATTTGAGATGCGCAAGATACAGTAAAAGAAGGCTAGCATATAAGGACTGGGTATCATTGGAGAATTCTATCATGATGCTTTTACAAATTTGATACCATTTCTCCCCCCAATGTCTTCTTTATGGAATGAAAGCACATTTCATTTCATGAGACAAAGAAAGTAAACTATTTCCTGTGCAACATTTGTTCGTGTCATTTGCTTCTCTAAACAGAGTTAGTGTATGATTAGTCTATTGATTCTCTGGGTAAAAATGCTCACAGTGCCATAGAAAACCTGATTTCCAATCAGCATTTCAACAACATTTTACCTTTGAAGCCTCAACATGGATATGTGATAGCACAAATCAGCAAAGCACCAGCAGGTATGGCTGTTTAATAGCCAGCCCTAAAGACCATTTGAAGGGTTCCATTCCAAAACACTATACTGTATAATATCCATTTTAGAAAAATGATCACCTGATGTTTGTTGCTCCATATTTAAAAAATCATGTTCCACATTACATCCTCTAAAACGTTGATATTTTGTGAGTACAAGTTTCAAAATGGCTAGTAACTTCAACAATAACTGATATAGGTTTCAGATTTACGTTCATGCCAGCAATCATTTTGTCAGTGATACAGTAGGTGTCACATTTTCCAAATGGTGGATGTCTCACTTTGGAATGAATCTCTTACTTTCTACTGATGTACTACTAATCTAACATCGGAGATACACATTGATTCTCGTATACAACACGGGTAATATTGCAATATTTTGTTTCTACAAAACAGTGTTCCAGTATTACACCTACAGTACATCTATTGCCTTATTTTAAGTGAGCAGAAGGATAAACATTCGATTGGCAAACACTCGACAGTCAGGCTCATGTAACTCTTATCCAGCTGTTACAGAAGAGACATCATGGCATGTTTCGATTCCCTTCTTCACTGAGGTGAGAGTTGATACTGTTAACATTATTAAGACGGTAAAAGTTATCG
>NC_139631.1:12580541-12598041 GCF_964638095.1 Poromitra crassiceps | reverse complement strand
GTATAAATGCCTACTTACTGTAAAGAGCTCAGGGAGCGCGCCTAAGCTTTCTAATGGGCTCTAATGGCTGGATAAACACGACTAGGCTTCTTTTGCTGATTCCTTCATCTAATTAAGAGCAGAGAGAGTTTCCATTCCACACAGACTTTCTACATAGAAAAACATGAGGGAATCGTAAATGTGTTGCGTTTCCATCATGGTTGAGTAGGTTTGTGTGGGATGTGGTAATTAGGACTTCATAGCTAATCTAACCAAAGTGTTGTAGTAGCATGTAGTATGTAGTAGCATGTAGTAGCATGTAGTATGTAGTAGCATGTAGTAGCATGTAGTATGTAGTAGCATGTAGTAGCATGTAGTATGTAGTAGCATGTAGTAGCATGTAGTATGTAGTAGCATGTAGTAGCATGTAGTATGTAGTAGCATGTAGTAGCATGTAGTATGTAGTAGCATGTAGTAGCATGTAGTATGTAGTAGCATGTAGTAGCATGTAGTATGTAGTAGCATGTAGTAGTATGTAGTATGTAGTAGCATGTAGTAGCATGTAGTATGTAGTAGCATGTAGTAGCATGTAGTATGTAGTAGCATGTAGTAGCATGTAGTATGTAGTAGCATGTAGTAGTATGTAGTAGCATGTACAGTAGTATCCAGCCTCGGATATCTGAGAAGACAACAGAAGGTAAGGTGAGAACGGCAAGAGACAAATTGGCTGCCCCAGACAACTTTGAAAGAAATAATTACCAGACACCGTCTAACAAGTCGCTTGTAGAGACATATGCTCAATGTCAAATGGACATGGCTGTTGCAAGTTAGGAGGAGGGGGGGGGGGACGACATACAAGTTGGAGTGGAGTGTGTGTGTGTGTGTGTGTGTGTGTGAGAGAGCGAGAGAGAGAGATAGAGACATGAGAGAGAGAGAGATGAGAGAGAATGATAGAGGGAGAGAGAGCAAGCAAAATGAAGGGAGGGCGCAAATAAGAACAGAGAGGAAAGTGAATAGAAGAAGAGATGAAGAGAAAAAGAAGACAGAAGAAAATGAGCGAGAGACAGGTTAGAAAGTGATTAAGATATAGATGGAGAGAGAGAGAGACAGAGAGAGAGAGAGATGGAGCGAGAGAGAGAGAGAGAGAGAGAGAGAGAGAGAGAGGAAGTAGGACTGATTTACAAACTCAGGTGTCCTTTCCCAAGTACACACTCTGCGGCAAGCAGGCTGCCTCTCAGCCAGTGACAGCACGGCCTGTGTGTGTGTGTGTGTGTGTGTGTGTGTGTGTGTGTGTGCGCGCGGGTGCGTGCAAACACTCTGGAGAGTCTCTTCCCCACAAGCACGCACACACACACAGTCCTATAAATACATCTCCACACTCTGAATCTTCCTCCTTCTCAAACATACACACAGGCACACACAAAGACAAACACACTCCCCCACTTTCTGGATCCTCCTCCTTGAACGTTTACACACACACACACACACACACACACACACACACACACACACACACACACACACACACACACACACACACACACACACACACACACACACACACACACACACACACACACACACACACACACACACACACACACACACAGGTACCCCCAAGTAAATCAGAGTGATTTAAGGGGGCCCTCTCCTGCAGTGTTGGCTTTTATTGGGCAGTGAAGAACACAGCAATGTGGTAATGGCAGAGTTTGCATAAAAGCGCTCTCCAAAACCCTAAAACACTCGCATACAAAGTTTTGCTGTAATCTGTCCAGATGATTTTTATATAGGGACAAGAGGGGGAGGAGAGAGAGGAGAGGAAGTGGAGAGGAGAGGGGAGGGGAAGAGAGGAGAGGAAGTGGAGAGGAGAGGAGAGAGGAGAAGAAGAGGGGGGAGAGGAGAAGAGAGGAGAGGAGAGGGGGGAGAGGAGAAGAGAGGAGAGGGGAGGGGGGAGAGGAGAAGAGAGGAGAGGGGAGGGGGGAGAGGAGAGGGGGGAGAGGAGAAGAGAGGAGAGGGGAGGGGGGAGAGGAGAAGAGAGGAGAGGAGAAGAGAGGAGAGGAGAAGAGAGGAGAAGAGAGGAGAGAAGAGGGGGAGAGGAGGAGAGAAGAGAGGGGGGAGGAGAGGAGAAGAGAGGAGAGGACAGGAGAAGAGAGGAGAAGAGAGGAGAAGAGAGATGGAAGTTTTATTGAATCCATTTTCTTGCCAAACATGGTGGTCTGATAGAAAAGAAAGCAGCTGACAGCACAGCTGAGTGGAACACAGGCACAGTGTTCACTAAGTCATTGAGTGGAACACAGGCACAGTGTTCACTAAGTCATTGAGTGGAACACAGGCACAGTGTACACTAAGTCATTGAGTGGAACACAGGCACAGTGTTCACTAAGTCATTGAGTGGAACACAGGCACAGTGTACACTAAGTCATTGAGTGGAACACAGGCACAGTGTACACTAAGTCATTGAGTGGAACACAGGCACAGTGTACACTAAGTCATTGAGTGGAACACAGGCACAGTGTACACTAAGTCATTGAGTGGAACACAGGCACAGTGTACACTAAGTCATTGAGTGGAACACAGGCACAGTGTACACTAAGTCATTGAGTGGAACACAGGCACAGTGTTCACTAAGTCATTGAGTGGAACACAGGCACAGTATACACTAAGTCATTGAGTGGAACACAGGCACAGTGTACACTAAGTCATTGAGTGGAACACAGGCACAGTGTACACTAAGTCATTGAGTGGAACACAGGCACAGTGTTCACTAAGTCATTGAGTGGAACACAGGCACAGTGTTCACTAAGTCATTGAGTGGAACACAGGCACAGTGTTCACTAAGTCATAGTGTAATTGTCACGGTGTAGCTTCAGCACACAGCACTCCTGCAGCGCTGCACCCACACATCTCACTGTAATGAAGAACGTCACGGGGCTGGAACGCACTGGACATCAAAACGTTCAAAAGTCTTCACGATCAGATACGAGAGAGGTAAAAGTTTTAAAATGCAACTTGTTTGGGTTCTATGACACCCACACACTCTCTCTTTGGACAACGTAATTAATGACAAAGGTCTTTGGAAGAGTAGCAAATGGTGTACAGATGATGTTGCCTTGGGGAGCCATGCAGCGAGCTCGTTAGACCATATTGATACTCTTGTTATGTGGGGACCTGTTACACACAGGCCCGCGGGCCTTTCTGGTCCTGACCCACACGTTCTCACCATCGCTAGTATCCGCTCAAATAAGCTCCTAACAAAGCAGTGTTCATGCTGCAGCAGTGCTGCTGTACTCTGGACTGCTTCAGTTTCCACAGAAGGAGGCTAGAGAAGAAGATAAAAAGAGAGAAAGAAACAAAAACAAGCTAACGAATCGCAACATCAATATGCAACCTCACAGCACTTCCTCTGCCTTTACCCACCACGACTCGTTTAATATATGCGCTGTGGACGTTGGTGCATACAGCTGAGTCTCCCACAGCAACTAAAGGCAGTTTGCTGGATAAATCGGCGGCGAGCTAGAGTCAAAACAATGGATTCAACTTGTATGAGTCTGGCATCCTACCTTTAGTCTGAATGTGCTGTTGTCTGTAAATACACAGAGCCCTGAGATGTGGAGTCCACTGTACACTACAGCCTGCTGTATACTAGCATCCGAGCTCGCCTCTCTCAAACTCTCATGTTATAGACTTTGTTGCTCCGTCTTCCATCCTTGTCTCCCTTCTTCTAGCCAGGCTGAAGCAGTGGTGGGTGGGTGGGTGGGTAGGTGGTGTTGTGGAGGATGGAGGGGAGAGAGGACCAAAGTTGTAGCTGGTGTCTCTCCAGCTGTCACGCCCGGCCCACACTGCAGCAAAGCGCCAAGCAGCCAGCTAAGCTGTCACCAGCCGGGGACCTCTCCTGCTATACTGTAGGCAGGCACACACTGACACACTGAGAGGCAGCAGGACACTCACGTGGGCTACAGCTAACCCGCTCATGGTGCCCCCCAATCTTCAACAGAGTCGCTGTAGCATCGCATTGCATCCACTCTTTAGATTAGGCTGATGTTACACACACACACACACACACACACACACACACACACACACACACACACACACACACACACACACACACACACACACACACACACACACACACACACTAACAATCAATGTACTGCGCTCCAGCCCTGATGTTCCTGCATCGTCCACCTCCCCATACAGATCAGATCATCTCAGCTGCACGTCGGTGATCTATCATCCTGTCGGGCTGTTATTTTCCAATAATGACCAGCTTCGCTGTACATTACTGTTCATATCCTGCGTATGTGTCATTGTGCTGTCTGTGTATCTCATGTAACTTGTGCACCAACTACACCAAGTCAGTGTCATTGTATGTGCAAAAAACATACTGTAGTACTTTGTCTAATAAGTATAATAATAAAATAATAAATAAATATAATCATACATAATTCTAATTCTGATTCCTAACACAGATAACCTGCTGTAATCCACAAATACCATGCTGGGTGGTGTGTGTGAAACTTGATGAATATTTAGACTTACAATAGCTCCGACAGGGCTACTCTAATGCATTTTCAATGTGGCTAAAGGCCTGAATATTTTACAAAATTTGGAACTGATTCTTTTCTCTGTAATTTCACTACGGCACAAGGAAATCAGCCAAGAAAACAAATGCAACAGCCAGGGGGAGTAGTTGTAAAGTTGTGCAGAAGCACACACACACACACACACATGCACAAACATGATACAGTCTATATGGCACAAACACACTTGGGAGCTGCAACTGCAGTCGATCATTGTTGGTCACTGAACAGGTGGGGGGTTAAGTACCTTACTGAAGGGCTCATCAACCACTCATGTCAACTTGGCAACTCTGTCCCTAAGATATACAGTAGTGATTCTAGACCCCTCGGCAACTTTATTTCTCAAAAAGCAAGTTGCAACAAATTTAACTGCTTTGCTACTTTTTCCATTGGGAAGAAATGTTAATGTGTTGATTCCCAGAGCATTACGGTTAAAAATAAAAATAAAAAATAAAATAAAAAATACATAATAATAATAGATGCATGTACATTTGCACTAATTGTTTGTCTTGCCAAAAGAGGTCTGATTCACTCTTCCCATACACAGAATTACCCATTTTCCCCACTAAAAGCCTGTGGAGAGCAGGATTGGCATAGCAATTATATTCATAAGGAAAATTAGCATAATATCATGATGTCATCTAGCGACTTCTAGCGACCTCACGAGCAGCCAATAGACACTTTTCCCGGAAGTGTTGGCAACACTGACATCAATGGTATTGAGAGGCTGACACTAAAATACAAAAAAAATACAAAAAATAAAAAATCTGACCATCATTTCTTTGCCTTATGGCCAGGGTGGGAATTTTGGCCATTTGGCCTTCGGCATCACAATATTTTTTAGGGCACAAGGCAAAAATTGTGAAGAGCGATTTTTCTGAAATGTGTGTTATAATGAGCCAATGACACATCCTTTGCATAGGGCAGGCTACATTCAACTGAGACCACTGATGCTTTTAAAGCAACTGACAGTAGCAGGCTAGTAGCAGGGCACTGCCAAGGTGGCCTTAGGGAGCTCAGGGTATCACGGCTAGAGGGAGGGGCTACGGAGGCTATGGCCTCATGGGCTCTGTGTAATTCCCACATGTACCATAATAAGGCAAAGAAATGATGGTCAGATTTTTTTTTGATTCAATTTATTTTTTTGAAACTACAGTATCCTGCACCACCATGTACAATGCCATGATTTCAGATATGTGTGTGTGTGTGTGTGTGTGTGTGTGTGTGTGTGTGTGTGTGTGTGTGTGTGTGTGTGTTGTGTGTGTGTGTGTGTGTGTGTGTGCGTGTGCGTGCGTGTGTGTTTCTCAGCTCCCGTTCCATCAGAGAATTCCCCATTCATCTTCTCCAAAGATGTTTAGAAAAATCCTTATATGGAGAGTTTTACGCCTGGAACCAAGCCAACCAGCCACCTACTGAATTGTGAGTGACCATTCACAAGGGAGAAAAAGAATCGTGCTTTTTATTTTTGCTCCAAGTGAAATGTTTGATGGTCACTCATGATTGAGTAGGTTGCTGGTTGGCTTAAGGATTTTTCAAAACATCTATGGAGAAAATGAATGGGCAATTCTCTGATGCAACGGGAGCTGAGGAAAAAGTGGGCGCCCCCTGCTGAGCTCTATTGGAATCATCTCCTTTGCAACTAAGTCAGTGGCGTTGGGAGAAGCGTGCCCCCCGATGCCACTTTAAAAACCATCTCTACACAGCTATCTTCTCCTGCAAATAGGGGAAGATGGTCATCATCGGATACGATGGACAACTAGCAAGCAAACACCAAGCTGTGTGTGTGTGTGTGTGTGTGTGTGTGTGTGTGTGTGTGTGTGTGTGTGTGTGTGTGTGTGTGTGTGTGTGTGTGTGTGTGCGTGCGTGCGCGCAGTGGGGGATCAGCTAGCTGGTTTCTCTTCTCAGGCTTGATTCACATACTGTACTGCAGGAACAATGATGCTCACGTGTAGGAGACTAGTCAGCATTCCTTCTTTCTGTCAGATTCATATAGTGTATGTATGGTCCAGTGCAGATAGCTACTAGACTTATCTGGGTGTATTTCAGGCTAGTTAGCTTACTGGGTCCAGTAATACTACTGGTGGGACATTGTCTCTCTGAGTCAGGCAATTTGGAGCACAGCACATCACACAGACAAGCTGGCTACAGTAGCTGGCTAACTGGCTAATTCAACAGCTTGTTGTCACATTGTGTCAATTCCAATTTTATGTTTTACTAAACAACCCAGCCAGACCAGTCAGCTGGCTAGCCTTGCTGTCACTCTACATACCGCACTGCCATTCTGCCAAGGCAAACTTGAGGCATCAAAATAAGGCCCTTAGTTACAGGCCTGCCAACAGGGGGGGGCAACAGGGTCAGTTCTCCCAGGCCCTGGAACCAGGGGGCCCAGCAGGGCCCTCTAATTGTTTGTCTAATTAATTGGATGGAGGCGGGTTGGGGTCTTATGGGATCATTTTGTCTCAACAATCATGGGTCAGTTTCTAGATATTGCCCATCTTTAACTGGCTGTACACAAACTGTCAATGTTTGCGTTCAGAAATTTGCCAACCACTTGGTCCTACATTCTGACTGGAGAGTATATGCCAAATCTCTCCTTGCTCGACTAAGTGTGAGAATACTGAACTGGGGTGTGTGACCAGTGATCTCAAATCCCTACAGTACTTCTATTGACTGTAGAAGTTGAGAAGCCCATAGCTCCAGGACTTCAAAATCCCCCCAGAGTGAAGAAGGCAGCCAGGCAAGTATGGAAGCCAGTGCCACGCTGTGGCCAGGAGGCCTAATGAGGTTTTTTGAGCAGCTCTGATGGCATGGATGCTGGGTGCCTGGCATTGCTCGTCAACCATCAGCCTGAGCAGGTCTGCCTGTGTGTGTGTGTGTGTGTGTATGTGTATGTGTATGTGTATGTGTATGTGTATGTGTATGTGTGTGTGCGTGTGTGTAATCATGGCGAAGCTCATCGACCACCAGCCTGTGCCAATATGCTTTGTGAACGTTGCCCAGAACTGCAAGAGCTGAGCTGAGGGGTTGAAAAAGGAAAGTGAGTGAAGAAGAGGGAACAGACTGAGAGAGCATGAAGAGGAAGAGGGATGAGAGGATGAAGGAGTGAGTGGGTGAAGAAGATGAGAAACAGAATGATGAGAAGCAGGGAGGAGACAAACAATACAACAAGAAGCAGGGAGGAGACAAACAATATAACAAGAAGCAGGGAGGAGACAAACAATACAACAAGAAGCAGGGAGAAGACAAACAATACAACAAGAAGCAGGGAGAAGACAATAACAAGAAGCAGGGAGGAGACAATAACAAGAAGCAGGGAGAAGACAATAACAATATAACAAGAAGCAGGGAGGAGACAAACAATACAACAAGAAGCAGGGAGGAGACAAACAATACAACAAGAAGCAGGGAGGAGACAAACAATACAACAAGAAGCAGGGAGAAGACAATAACAAGAAGCAGGGAGAAGACAATAACAAGAAGCAGGGAGGAGACAATAACAAGAAGCAGGGAGGAGACAAACAATATAACAAGAAGCAGGGAGGAGACAAACAATACAACAAGAAGCAGGGAGAAGACAATAACAAGAAGCAGGGAGAAGACAATAACAAGAAGCAGGGAGGAGACAATAACAAGAAGCAGGGAGGAGACAAACAATATAACAAGAAGCAGGGAGGAGACAAACAATACAACAAGAAGCAGGGAGGAGACAAACAATACAACAAGAAGCAGGGAGGAGACAAACAATACAACAAGAAGCAGGGAGGAGACAAACAATACAACAAGAAGCAGGGAGAAGACAATAACAAGAAGCAGGGAGGAGACAAACAATACAACAAGAAGCAGGGAGGAGACAATAACAAGAAGCAGGGAGGAGACAAACAATACAACAAGAAGCAGGGAGGAGACAAACAATACAACAAGAAGCAGGGAGGAGACAAACAATACAACAAGAAGCAGGGAGAAGACAATAACAAGAAGCAGGGAGAAGACAAACAATACAACAAGAAGCAGGGAGAAGACAATAACAAGAAGCAGGGAGAAGACAATAACAAGAAGCAGGGAGGAGACAAACAATACAACAAGAAGCAGGGAGAAGACAATAACAAGAAGCAGGGAGAAGACAATAACAAGAAGCAGGGAGAAGACAATAACAAGAAGCAGGGAGGAGACAATAACAAGAAGCAGGGAGGAGACAATAACAAGAAGCAGGGAGGAGACAATAACAAGAAGCAGGGAGGAGACAATAACAAGAAGCAGGGAGGAGACAATAACAAGAAGCAGGGAGGAGACAATAACAAGAAGCAGGGAGGAGACAATAACAAGAAGCAGGGAGAAGACAATAACAAGAAGCAGGGAGAAGACAATAACAAGAAGCAGGGAGAAGACAATAACAAGAAGCAGGGAGGAGACAATAACAAGAAGCAGGGAGGAGACAATAACAAGAAGCAGGGAGGAGACAATAACAAGAAGCAGTGAGAAGACAATAACAAGAAGCAGGGAGAAGACAATAACAAGAAGCAGGGAGGAGACAATAACAAGAAGCAGGGAGGAGACAATAACAAGAAGCAGGGAGGAGACAATAACAAGAAGCAGGGAGAAGACAATAACAAGAAGCAGGGAGAAGACAATAACAAGAAGCAGGGAGAAGACAATAACAAGAAGCAGGGAGGAGACAATAACAAGAAGCAGGGAGGAGACAATAACAAGAAGCAGGGAGGAGACAATAACAAGAAGCAGGGAGAAGACAATAACAAGAAGCAGGGAGAAGACAATAACAAGAAGCAGGGAGGAGACAATAACAAGAAGCAGGGAGGAGACAATAACAAGAAGCAGGGAGGAGACAATAACAAGAAGCAGGGAGGAGACAATAACAAGAAGCAGGGAGAAGACAATAACAAGAAGCAGGGAGGAGACAATAACAAGAAGCAGGGAGAAGACAATAACAAGAAGCAGGGAGAAGACAATAACAAGAAGCAGGGAGAAGACAATAACAAGAAGCAGGGAGGAGACAATAACAAGAAGCAGGGAGAAGACAATAACAAGAAGCAGGGAGAAGACAATAACAAGAAGCAGGGAGGAGACAAACAATACAACAAGAAGCAGGGAGAAGACAATAACAAGAAGCAGGGAGAAGACAATAACAAGAAGCAGGGAGAAGACAATAACAAGAAGCAGGGAGGAGACAATAACAAGAAGCAGGGAGGAGACAATAACAAGAAGCAGGGAGGAGACAATAACAAGAAGCAGGGAGGAGACAATAACAAGGAGACAATAACAAGAAGCAGGGAGGAGACAATAACAAGAAGCAGGGAGAAGACAATAACAAGAAGCAGGGAGGAGACAATAACAAGAAGCAGGGAGAAGACAATAACAAGAAGCAGGGAGAAGACAATAACAAGAAGCAGGGAGAAGACAATAACAAGAAGCAGGGAGGAGACAATAACAAGAAGCAGGGAGAAGACAATAACAAGAAGCAGGGAGAAGACAATAACAAGAAGCAGGGAGGAGACAAACAATACAACAAGAAGCAGGGAGAAGACAATAACAAGA
This sequence comes from Poromitra crassiceps, assembly GCF_964638095.1. Lineage (NCBI taxonomy): Eukaryota > Metazoa > Chordata > Actinopteri > Beryciformes > Melamphaidae > Poromitra > Poromitra crassiceps. The sequence goes on along the minus strand of NC_139631.1, from coordinate 12,587,929 downwards.
AGCAGGGAGAAGACAATAACAAGAAGCAGGGAGAAGACAATAACAAGAAGCAGGGAGGAGACAAACAATACAACAAGAAGCAGGGAGAAGACAATAACAAGAAGCAGGGAGAAGACAATAACAAGAAGCAGGGAGGAGACAATAACAAGAAGCAGGGAGGAGACAAACAATACAACAAGAAGCAGGGAGGAGACAATAACAAGAAGCAGGGAGGAGACAAACAATACAACAAGAAGCAGGGAGGAGACAAACAATACAACAAGAAGCAGGGAGGAGACAAACAATACAACAAGAAGCAGGGAGAAGACAATAACAAGAAGCAGGGAGAAGACAAACAATACAACAAGAAGCAGGGAGAAGACAAACAATACAACAAGAAGCAGGGAGGAGACAAACAATACAACAAGAAGCAGGGAGAAGACAAACAATACAACAAGAAGCAGGGAGAAGACAAACAATACAACAAGAAGCAGGGAGGAGACAAACAATACAACAAGAAGCAGGGAGAAGACAATAACAAGAAGCAGGGAGAAGACAAACAATACAACAAGAAGCAGGGAGGAGACAAACAATACAACAAGAAGCAGGGAGAAGACAATAACAAGAAGCAGGGAGAAGACAATAACAAGAAGCAGGGAGAAGACAATAACAAGAAGCAGGGAGGAGACAATAACAAGAAGCAGGGAGGAGACAATAACAAGAAGCAGGGAGGAGACAATAACAAGAAGCAGGGAGGAGACAATAACAAGAAGCAGGGAGGAGACAATAACAAGAAGCAGGGAGGAGACAAACAATACAACAAGAAGCAGGGAGGAGACAAACAATACAACAAGAAGCAGGGAGGAGACAAACAATACAACAAGAAGCAGGGAGGAGACAAACAATATAACAAGAAGCAGGGAGGAGACAAACAATACAACAAGAAGCAGGGAGGAGACAAACAATACAACAAGAAGCAGGGAGGAGACAAACAATACAACAAGAAGCAGGGAGGAGACAAACAATACAACAAGAAGCAGGGAGGAGACAAACAATACAACAAGAAGCAGGGAGGAGACAAACAATACAACAAGAAGCAGGGAGGAGACAAACAATACAACAAGAAGCAGGGAGGAGACAATAACAAGAAGCAGGGAGGAGACAATAACAAGAAGCAGGGAGGAGACAAACAATACAACAAGAAGCAGGGAGGAGACAAACAATACAACAAGAAGCAGGGAGGAGACAATAACAAGAAGCAGGGAGGAGACAAACAATACAACAAGAAGCAGGGAGGAGACAATAACAAGAAGCAGGGAGGAGACAAACAATACAACAAGAAGCAGGGAGGAGACAAACTATAACAAGGAGAACAGAATGGGTCAGGGGGAGGACACAGGTAATGCTGAGGTAAAAGAGCAAAAGAGCAGGAGTGGAGGAGAGGGCAGACAGGTGATGAGAGCAGAGGAGTGGAGGAGAGGGCAGACAGGTGATGAGAGCAGAGGAGTGGAGGAGAGGGCAGACAGGTGATGAGAGCAGAGGAGTGGAGGAGAGGGCAGACAGGTGATGAGAGCAGAGGAGTGGAGGAGAGGGCAGACAGGTGATGAGAGCAGAGGAGTGGAGGAGAGGGCAGACAGGTGATGAGAGCAGAGGAGTGGAGGAGAGGGCAGACAGGTGATGAGAGCAGAGGAGTGGAGGAGAGGGCAGACAGGTGATGAGAGCAGAGGAGTGGAGGAGAGGGCATACAGGTGGAGGAGAGCAGAGGAGTGGAGGAGAGGGCAGACAGGTGATGAGGGGAACAACAGGGCAGAGAGGTGATGAGAGCAGAGGAGTGGAGGAGAGGGCAGACAGGTGGAGGAGAGCAGAGGAGTGGAGGAGAGGGCAGACAGGTGATGAGAGCAGAGGAGTGGAGGAGAGGGCAGACAGGTGGAGGAGAGCAGAGGAGTGGAGGAGAGGGCAGACAGGTGGAGGAGAGCAGAGGAGTGGAGGAGAGGGCAGACAGGTGGAGGAGAGCAGAGGAGTGGAGGAGAGGGCAGACAGGTGGAGGAGAGCAGAGGAGTGGAGGAGAGGGCAGACAGGTGATGAGAGCAGAGTGGAGGAGAGGGCAGACAGGTGATGAGAGCAGAGGAGTGGAGGAGAGGGCAGACAGGTGGAGGAGAGCAGAGGAGTGGAGGAGAGGGCAGACAGGTGGAGGAGAGCAGAGGAGTGGAGGAGAGGGCAGACAGGTGATGAGAGCAGAGGAGTGGAGGAGAGGGCAGACAGGTGATGAGAGCAGAGGAGTGGAGGAGAGGGCAGACAGCTGATGAGAGCAGAGGAGTGGAGGAGAGGGCAGACAGGTGGAGGAGAGCAGAGGAGTGGAGGAGAGGGCAGACAGGTGGAGGAGAGCAGAGGAGTGGAGGAGAGGGCAGACAGGTGATGAGGGGAACAACAGGGCAGACAGGTGATGAGGGGAACAACAGGGCAGACAGGTGATGAGGGGAACAACAGGGCAGACAGGTGATGAGAGCAGAGGAGTGGAGGAGAGGACAGACAGGTGATGAGAGCAGATGAGTGGAGGAGAGGGCAGACAGGTGGAGGAGAGCAGAGGAGTGGAGGAGAGGACAGACAGGTGGAGGAGAGCAGAGGAGTGGAGGAGAGGGCAGACAGGTGGAGGAGAGCAGAGGAGTGGAGGAGAGGACAGACAGGTGATGAGAGCAGAGGAGTGGAGGAGAGGACAGACAGGTGATGAGGGGAACAACAGGGCAGACAGGTGATGACGGTAACAACAGGAGAGAGTGAAAGGTGACAGAACAGAAGAAAGTTACAGAAGATGAAAGAGAGATCATTTGAAAGCTAGAGGCAGGGATAAAGGGACAATCAGAGAGACGCAGAGTGTGAGATGCAGCATCATTGAAAGGCAAGAACAGCTTGAGACGGCGGAGGGGTGCCTGTGGCTTGCCAACCAACTTCATTTCTAAAAACAAAAATTCTGCCCAATGTACAAATTTAAATAGCAAATATTGAATGATGTAAGTCACTCTTCAATCATGACCCCACTTCCCAAAGCCCAAAAACCCAATAACACGAAGAGGGCACAAACAACTTACAGTTGCAGTCCTCCTGTCCCTGAGGATAATGATAATAACTGATAATAACGTGAAACTGTAAATTCATTGAAAACAGACTTCTCTGCACACATGAATGAACGAAGTTCCTTAAATATGATCAATGAACATCTCAACAGGAAATCCCCATTTCCCATGATACACTGAAGCAAATTGAGGGCAGTGACAGTAGATTTGAAAACGTTGTTCCGGTCACGAACACTAGCGAATATAAGAGCTCCAGTTTGGACGTTTAGCCTTCAAAATAAAAGCGGACATTTTGGCTAAAATAAGCCCTAATAAGTACCACAAAAGCTCTTTGGCACCTCCTTGCTAGCGATTTTTTTTTAAACAGGAAGTCAACAACCGGCTACTGCCGAGAATCATGGAAAAGGTCAAAGTCCAGAGAAATGGTGAATATGGACAAAGCTTCATTTCATGCAATGTATAATAGAACATGGTAAAACACAAGAAAGCCCGAAGGCTTGTTTCTTGTGGTCAGTGATTTATGACCTCATCAGTGATGTCATAGGAGCATGAGCTGTGATTGTTCTATGTAAGATGAGGTCATAGCAGTGTGAGCTGTGATTGGTCTATGTAAAATATTGCTGTAGCAATTTTTTATTCTTGTCCCCTCCACACCAGATTCATGCCAGATCCATGAAAAGTGTTTCGGCAAATTTTGGAGGCGATCGGAGGAACGCCTTGCAACTCTGGACAGTCACACCACAGACACACAACTCTCCAATTATAGTAGTACCCCATTCCTTTTGCTCATAGTCTTTCTCCACTGTTTTTTTGGTAGTAATATATAATCATTTGCAGCGGCTTCCTGATGTCAGAGGAATCTAAAATAGAGGACTTTGAGAATGGGATCACGCTTTATGCGGATGATGTAGAGCATTCTATATTTAATCTGGCACAATCGATCCGAGCCACACTGTCATGTCTTATCAAGACCTATGCATTCTTGTATTCAAGGATAAGAGACTCTTAGCATTTGAGGAATTGAAGCCGAAATACAATAGTTCCAAAATGCTTTTCTCCAAATACATGCAGATAAGGAGTTTTGTTCAGAACAACTCCCTCGCCAAACTGCCTCTTTCTTCTCTCGAAAGGGCAATAAAAACCTATTTTTAAGGAATAAACCAAGTGTTCATAGTGTACTCTTTCTTTTTCTTGCCTTGAAATTCCAATGTGTCTAACATAACAGAATGGCTTGGAGTCACGATATTGGCGAGGAAATATGTAAAACAGATTGGAAGGTTGACCTGGCAGCTGCATATGATAGAGATGTAGATGTGAGTTAGCACAGTGTCCTCTCAAGTGTCATTTCAAGATTGTTTGCTCTGTGACAGCTATAGACGGTTTTAACTTGACAACAATAACAACCGTCACAACCCATCTGAATATCCGGTTTACTTCCTGTATACATAGCTGAGCGCAGGCTGATATTAAATGATATGAAATGTTAACGTAGCCTATTTCGGTCTTTATGTCTTGTAGTAGTTAGTAGTAGTTGTTGTTGTTGTTGATAGTTTAGCTTGTTGTCTGGTCTGGAGCTAGCCTGAGAGGCTAATAAAAACTACATGTTACAGAGTAAGCTGATTATCAGTACGTTATTGCACGCATAGGCCTATCTTTACATTTAAACGTATAGCAAAAATAAACATATAGAAATAGAAGTGGACACTGTAAATAGTTAGCACTGTGAAGCTGATACAATTCAGGTGGCGGTAATGCAGCATTTAAGGATGCCAACCGCCATAAAACACAGAAGAAGCTGAGAAAAAGGAAGTGCTGTGGGGTTGCACCTGGTGAAAACCGTCTATACTTGGCTTTTTTTTATGTGATGAAGTACATTGTAGTGTGTCAGTGCTTGTGTAGAGGAGGGGCAAAACAAATCTGTCTGAAAGATAGCAATAAAGTAGGGTATTTGAGAGAATAAGATAGATAGATAAATAGATAGATACGTAGCTAGATAGCCAGATAGGATGAGAGATGGTAAGACACAGACTATGCAGATAGTTGTCTGTGAGCTAGCGAGATGTGGGAGAGCTTAGGAATTGTAGCAGTAGTGGTACGGTGTGTGTGTCTGTGTGTGTGAGACTGTGTGTGTGTGTGTGTCTGTGTGTGGTGTGTGACTGTGTGTGTGTGTGTGTGTGTGTGTGACTGTGTGTGTGTGGTGTGTGTGTGTGTGTGTGTGTGTGTGTGTGTGTGTGAGAGAGACTGTGTGTGTGTGTGTGTGTGTGTGGGTGTGTGTGTGTGTGTGTGTGTGTGTGGTGTGTGTGTGTGAGAGAGACTGTGTGTGGGTGTGTGTATGTGTGTGTGTGTGTGTGTGTGTGTGTGTGTGTGTGTGTGTGTGAGAGAGAGAGAGAGAGAGAGAGAGCAGAAGGGCTTGTAACACAATGATGAGCACTGATGGAGCATAAAGCTGATGGGAGCCAGAACTCTTTCTGTGTCTGTGTGTACATCAAAGTCTCCCTCAGACGCAGCAGCACACACGTGCACAAACGGATTACACACGCTCACACACACACACATACACACGCACACACACACACACACACACACACACACACACACACGCACACGCACACATACAAAGTATACACAAGTCTCATAAACAACAGAGTTATACATAGCGTCAATGTACAGCACGCACACAGTGCTAGTGTGCTACAGTAGCATACTGTCAGTGGTGCAGCAGATAAGCTGCTTTGCTGCTTCTCATCTTGTTCTGTGTGAACAGCCCAAGAGACCTGAAACAATACAGGAAGTGGGAGAGGTGGGGGGGGTGGCGGGGGGGGGGGGTGTCGTGAGAAAGGGAGGAAAATATAGATTGAGAGAAGAAGAGGAGAGACGTAATAACGCAAGATAAACACAACAGAAATAGAGCTTCCATCAGATGCGTTGCAGATGTCTTCTGCGAGGCCTAACGATAACGTTGCAGCTGCCACCTGTGTGACCGCCCCGCCGCACCGCACACTCCACTCAGCCGCACCGCACACTCCACTCAGCGAGACGGAGAGACGAGAGGTTAAGTAGGTTGAACTGCCGCTGCTTTAAGTGAGACAGAAAAGAGCGACAGAGGAACGGAGTACTGCGAATCTATAAGTGCACTAACGTCAGCCGCCTAGTGGTGCCAAGAGTCAGCCATCATCCCAGCCTACAATTTTCACAAACAGTTAAAACAGAGAGAGCAGAAGCCACGGAGGGCTGTGCAGGGCGAGGGAGCGAGAACACGATCTCCTCTCCACTCCCGGCCAAGACACATTCTGAAGCTAGATACTTAACCCCGGCCCAGCTGCTCCACTGGAGCTGCTCAGTGGCCAACAGGAGAAGAGTGTGTTTGCACTGGGTCGCTCCCAGGAGGAACCGTTTAGAAGCTAGACAGGGCTGCAAAAGACTCAATGTGCTTTTTGTGTACAATGTGAAAAAGATCCAAATCACTATGTCGGCTGTGACGACATCCCTGCTACAGGTACAGGTATATCATAGCTGTATCCGGCCACAATAGCTATAGTTTCTGATCCACTTGAAATTAGTTTAATGCATTGGTGTAAAATTAGTGCGTAATTGCTTTTCCTTCACCTCCCTAATTATGCGCTAATGTATTTCTCTACGAGAAATTATCAAGATTGTAGTCTCAGAGAATTCCCCGTAATCTTGTGAGCGAACGCAAAAGGAGTTTAATAATTTAATAAACCGCAGTACAGCTGTCCCACACTAATTTAGAAGACCGCAGTGAACAATCCCAGATCGCATCATCAGGTTTTGGGAAGAAGGAGAGAAGAGAAATTATGTCAGGGCAACTATCTGAAGAAAAAAAAGAAAAATAAAGAAGAGGGACAACAAAACACTATTCTATTATGCTTATCTGTCAACAATCAGCTTGGCTCTGATGTAGATCATTGAATGTACGCTGACTTAGTGGACTCTTCAGTTTTTGTTTGCTTGATCTTTTGTGTGTTTCAGCTTCTCTGTGAAGCTGCAGTGATTGAGAAGCAGAAAAGGTACACATATCACCATAAAACCACCATGGATCCACACTGCCTGAAAAGATGCTCCCTTACTCGTCCCCTGGAACAGCACGACAAAAGGTTGCCTGAGGACATCAAACATTCGTGTCTCTGGGTCTGGGTTATCTTCTTTCTGTAGTTTTGAGAGAGATTTGTTCACGTTCCCCGAAATCTGGATTGGAAAATTTCAAGATTAAATGAATATTTGAGTTTCTGTTTGAAGGTGGATTTTCTCGTTCACCAGAGGAGGAAAAAAGACTAAAAAAGATTAAAAGATTAAAGTGAAGCCAGAAACTGATTCCAG
>NC_139631.1:12518041-12575541 GCF_964638095.1 Poromitra crassiceps | reverse complement strand
ACACACACACACACACACACAAACACACATGCAGGTGGCAGCAGCAAGGTGTTAGGGGTATTGTTACATAATAGCAATGAATACAAACACACCTTGACTTGAGGAGAGGACAATATGGAACTCACTAAACAATATTAGCATTTCAATATTTTTAAAGCAGACATTCTGCATGCTAATGTGTCCTGGGCAATGCCAGCTCAGAAGTCATAATCTGATGTTGATGTTTACATGAATCCTCAGACGCTTGACACGTGTGTGTGTGTGTGTGTGTGTGTGTGTGTGTGTGTGTGTGTTAGAGCTTCATAATCTGGTCTCGATCTATCCTCTTGGCTCATGGTGCATGATTAGCCATGTTCAAAGGCGACTCCTATGAGTTAATGAGAATCATGTAATTGGCTCTCCTGTCCTAATTGTGTACTGACTGTAGCTCACACAGGAAGAATCAGCTACTGCATCTACTGCATGTTAGACACAAGATGCCACACTGAGCGGCACTTATTACTATTATATTATCATTATCATGATCATTATTATTATTATTATTATTATTATTATAGTCTTAACAGCAATGACCCAACACTTCTCCAGGCTTTGTTTCAGCTCTGTGTCGGTGCATGAAGAAGGTCTAGCTGACCTATTTGTTGAGTAGGAAAAAGGCACACTTATATCAGTTATCGAAATTTCAAATGTAGCTTCTTATGATGAAGTTTGATAGCAAACAGGTATAGAGGAAGGATTAAGCTGAGTTTGACTCTTGATGACCAGGGTCAGGGGGGGTAGGAACTCAAAACTGGTCTTGTGATAAACTGCCATTTGTTGCTGTTGTTCCTCTGTAGGACAAACAGAGAACTGACTTAACGGACACGTTGTGCAGAACAGGTTGTAGATGTGATGAAACAACGATGGGGGGGCAAACATACAGTTGACCTTCCACTAAACGCCACCACACCTCCTGCTCTCATGTTCCATGAGAAGGCAAGAAGCACCTGTAGAGGATGATGGGAGCGCAGTGGAAAGATGGGGAAATCAGAGGCAGGAGAAAATGGTGGCGCGGTAATCACATTCAAGCGAAAGATCCAGTGTGTAAATCCTCCCCTTCACCAAATATGACTTCCTGGTTCCACATCGTCATCGTGGAGGAGAAGACGCTAATCGATGTGAACACGACGGTATCTCCGGATAAATGGCTGCAGCCACGGCGTCGATTTCCTGTTTTGATCCATGACAGAGAGAATAAGAAGAAGAGTACTACTCGTACTTAATGCTATCCCATCAGAAATCAAGTGCGACTGCATTTGATACGGCCGCAATCAGCCCGTCCTCCTCGGAGTCGGCGGTGACGGCTGGCGGCTTTTATCACGGTCGTAAGCGCCTCCATTCATGAGTGGAAGCGCAGGAAAGAGATCAAATTCTGATGAAATGCTGCTTGTGTCTTAGCAGAAGGAGCTAAGAGGCAAAAGAAATAACAATACTTTCTTTTCACTTTTTCAGCACAAAATCTGGAAGGAAACTGGCTTGGCGAAAAAAATAAAATCGTCGGCTCTCGCAAAATAACAGGGGCAATTTATCTTCTTATATAATCCTGTGTTTTGAGTGCCGGATTTTTCATGTGGAGTAAATCTATGCTATTTATCTCATGTATTCCCTCTGCTGGCATCCTGCCGCTTATTTCCACACACTCATTTTCACCATCTCCTCCTCTCTACACGGTCTCTGCTGCATCTGCCATACATGCGTTCACTATATGGAGTCTACACTGTGTTTGGCTTTCTCCTAAGTCTCTCCTTTGTCTCCTCCTCCCTTTCTTTTCTTTCTATGCTAATATGTAATTCCCATGGCCTCTTCTCTGATCCCCACATATGAAGCTCCATCTAATTGCTGTTTTTTAATAGCCTAGGACGTGCTTTAGTGTCTGGCTGTGTGTGTCTTTATGTGTGTTTGCGTTGCGTGGGTGTGTGTGTGTGTGCACGTGACTGTGTGTTTATTACTGTAGCTGTAATAGTGTCTTGGAGGTGAGGTTTTCACTGACTGTTTTCACTCAAGGTATAATGAGTATCGCTTGTTGCCCCAAAACCCACACTTAACTGTTCACCTTAGGCAAAAAGCCAAAAAAACCCCGCAACTATTCATTGTCTATTGGATGCGACTGATTCGCTGCACAAAGCATGCTGGGATACCTGGCGACACTGACCAGGGCTTGCGTTGCTTGCAACGAGAGGACGGGACAAATTCAAATTTCAAACGGAAAGACAGCCAATCAAGCTGCAGCACAGCTCTGTGTGTACAACCTATACAGACTCAGAGAGGCTCTTGAAAATGCTATCGGAGAGATGGAGGAGAGGTTAATCATAGCCACAACCAGTGGAGCAGGCCTAGGGCGAAGCGTGACTTCATCTGGTCGCCTACAGTGGGCATGCACCATCAAAACACACACACAACAGAAGTGTAGCTTTCAAGCACTATGTAGATACAAGACTGTATGTCTGTGGACTTTCATTTCAGCCTGCAGAATCTCACACACACACACACACACACACACACACACACACACACACACACACACACACACACACACACACACAGACAGAAATCAAAGTTAATTGTAAAGTCTTTCTAACATTTATTCACTCTCCCACCTTCTCTTCTTTTCCCTCCCTCTCTCTGCCATTCTATATGTTACCCCCCCCCCCCTCTCTCTCAGTGTCACTGGAGAGTTAGTCCAGTCCAGCTCAGCCTCTTTTTCCAGCCAATCACATTCTAACATGCTTTTAAATCGCGGTTACCGTGACGACCGACTCCATTTGCTGCTCCACACCCGTTCCTTCCTGTCAGATAGTTTGACATCATTCCATCTCTCTCTCTCTCTCTCTCTCATACAATACATTTCTCTTGCTGTTCCCCTTAGTCTCTCTACCCCCTATCCCCTCTCTCTTTCTCGCTCTCTCTGGTAGACAGGGCAGTGCCTGACAGGCTGGCTGTTAAAATGGTGTATTGTGCACCCCTGGGACGGGCTAATGTTCATGAAGCACATACCTTAAAGGTTGGCATGCATGTGCATGGACATGCACACGCACACACACACACACACACACACACACACACACACACACACACACACACACACACACACACACACACATATATGTTCTCATTTCCTGTCTACAAAAAAAAGTTAAAAAACAACAACAAGGAGACAGCCCCTCAAAGCACCACTTTAAAATCCTCTGAGTCAATATCACCGCTGTCTGAAAATTACTGTCCTTGAGAAAATATATTTTCTCTTAAAATGTGCAGAGACCCAAAAGTACAACATTCCACACGCTATTAACACTGATTTACTCCTGTGAGGTCCTTAGTGTTTTCAAAAGAATAAAGAAACAGATTTATTTCTGAAAAAAGGAAAATTCTGTCACTTCTACGTGCATCTGTATCTGTGTTATTGTGCAGCATATTACATGACACAAAAACAAACACTGCCTTCCAGAGAGCTTGCTGGATAGGTATTTCTATAGGGCCTTGAGGTTAAATGCCTTGGAGAATTTAACAAACAGTGTATGCTTACCCCAACGCTACTCCAATTTCTTATCTGTTGGCGCCCATGGCAACCGTGAGATTTTCTTCCTCTGTCCCAATTATCTAGCTGCTGTAGCTCATTTCTAAACATCTGTCCCAAATGCTCTGCCTTCCTGACGAAGCTGCGTGTCCTAAATTACCTATAGCGCTCTTGTTTCTCTTGTAACAAATGCGCCCCAGCAGCGCAGTTCTTCTCGTGGGCGAGCTAGTAAATCTGCCTGACAGGTCCAACCTCTTTGCAGTCGCACGCTTCATAACGATCCTGTGCTGTGCTTTTTAAAAAGCCATGAAGAGAGGCCAACGAGGATCGCATGCATCTATGAAGTATTAGGGAAGTGACACACCAAGAGATGTGGTGTGTTTTTACCCATTTATCACAGTATTGATTATACCTAACTTCACATGCATCACAGCCGCACTTCTGGGTCCCTTTGAGGATACTGACAATTGCTTCTTCTTCTTTTTTACCAAAAGCAAAAAGACAAAGACAAAAAGAACTCCCAAACAAACGCTCCAGTGAACCAGCACGTAAACTGCTGTATTTGATGGGTATTTGGGGTAGGTGTTATTAGCTCTTTGAAAGGATTTTGTTTGTGGCGCTAAGCCAAAGTCATATCATAGTTCCGACATTGAATACCCAAAGGTAAAAAGGTAGCACACACGCACAGATCTTCAGGATAAAGTTGACTAACCTCAATTTCACCGATCAATATTTGACTATTTATTCTGGGAAGGGTCAACAAACATGCTAACATTTTGGCCAGGCAGATTTCTCAACAAAATTGTAATTTTCCAGCCTTATTCACAGTTAGACACTCAGCCATAGATACACAACACACGCGTACAAACTCACAACTCAAACAACACACATTCTCTCGCTCTCTCTTTCACACACACACACACACACACACACACACACACACACACACACACACGCACGCACGCACGCATGCATGCATACACACACTTATTTAAGAGATACTTTTTTGACTCAGCATATTAATGATTTTTCCATTCATTCTTTATGAGCTTCAAACTCAAAAAAGCGAAAAGGGGAAATAGCTCAAGTGTTTTTAATTGCTTGATCTATCTTTTATTATAGGAAAAATGCATATCTTTTACAATATCAAAGAGAGAATTACTTGAAAGTATGTTTTTGAACTTGCCGATAATTAATTGAAGGCTGAGAATAATGCCAAGAGCACAGACATACCTTTTCAAGGCCAGTTATGCAGGAGTCGTGATTTTTTTCACTTATAATATCTGTGATGAAGTTGACCTTTTTAATCATTTTTCACCCATTATGGAACAATGAAAAACTCATTAAAAGCGTTAAGGCTCGTTTTGTATAGAACTAATGAGCTTGTCCCAAAGACCTATTGTCGGCCGGTGCAAACCCTAAGAACTACATTGAGTCAGTGTGGTGTGTATATATCATCATCACTTAGAGCCACATGAAACAACCCAGGAACATAATACCAGTTGAAGATAGTCTCAAGTAGGGAATCATCAATCTGACTTTTTCACTGTCGATACCAATTTCAAGGACTAACCTAACAAGCTATAGAATAATGGCTGATAGCAGTGCTGATCCCACACGGTTTCATTTAACATTCAAGTCAGAGCGTCGCATTCACATTCCTAATTAAGACAAAGCATGCTTGATTTTATATTAACGCAATATTAATCAGGAATTCAATAGAAAGTCATGCACCTCAAACATTAAGTATTTTTGCCCAGTGTTGGAATGTCAAAGATGAGCCATCTGTTTCCTGGAAACAAAAAAGGATTCCCAAAAGTACAAGGTAATGCCCCCCCCCCCCCAGTACCAGATTATTAAGGTTGGGATGGGTCACAGCCAAGAACCGCCTTTACGAGCCAACTAGGAGGAGCTCTAGGGAGAGTGACATGCCCGTCAGCCAACCGACTAAGGTTCCAGATGGTTGGGTGGGCCTACAGGGGGCCATATGGACATGGGCACATAGTTTGCTACTCATTACCTCAATAAAATTAGGCCCGCGGGACAATGGCAATAGAAGGGAACAGAACCTCATCAGAATTCACGCGTTGCGCTGTCAGAGCAAAACTGGACTTCATAGAATGCTTAGAACACTTTAGCTCATAAAACATTATTAATTAGTTCTGCTGTAGCCCAACTGACAAATCGCCTCAGAAACACAGAGGGTTTTGCTCTTTCCAGATGCATATTATATTCACTTCCAAAACACTGGAAATTAAATCCCTGGCTCCAACACTTCTTCAATAATTATAGTTGTATCAGGCAGCATATAGCCCTTAAAAGAACCTCTTTGCTCTTTTACACGATATATGAGAAGGCTGAATGGTGAAGTATGAAGTATGCAGATTTATTTGGTTGGGTCTCAGTCGGTGGTTATCGTTGGCACAGTCAAGGTCATGCATAAATGTATGCACTTGCACTGCTGAGCTTACTAAAGCATCAATAATAGATGACATATATCTACTTGATTTGGTATGTCTAAAATAAAATCTGCATAAAGCAGGCATTTACTATACACACAGGGCGTGATGTAATAATCCCTTATGTCATAATCCAGCATCCACACAGCGAGTCAATTCGCATGTGAGAAAGAACGAGGTACTAACCCACAAATGATGACCGTAGAGGACGCCGGGCGCTGCCTTCATAAATCTGCATGCCCGTCAGGCATGCAGGCAGCAGCAGCAGCATGCACCGGCCACCTCATCTGAATGTGACAGGGTTGTGTGTGACTGCTTGTATGCCAGTGGGGTTATCAAGTGGGTATACCCTCTCCTGACAGATGTTCCCCTAAATCAGACCCGCGTCGACACCTCGGGAAGGCTCAACTGGGAGTTCTGGCCTCCAACACCTTCTCTCAGTCTCAACACTAACTGCAGATAATGTCAGTTACACTACCCTGTGCTCTGTCCATACTGTATTGCTTAGGCTTGTCCAATAGTTGCCAACATTATCGCCGATAATTCGCTATTGGTCTGAGAAAGAATAGACAACAGCCGGCTCAGCAGCAGTTCACAAACTGAATTGTGCCAACAAGCGCTCCATCTTCCGTACTCCACCTTCGCTGCCAACTCGGTTGACTGCACCCTCCCATAGTAGTGTGAGGCGAGCTCCACATAATAACATGATCTACCACTCTGACCAGAGCACCATGTCCGGCCTTAAGGAATTGCTCAATATTTTATGTAGGATTATGAGTTGTTTTCCCAAATCCACTGCACACAATAGCTGACCTATAATATGTAGATGTCCAACAATGCATCTCTCCTAATCTTACGGGTATCTCAGTCATGGACAAAGCCAACTGTAATGTCTTCCTTCCTATTAGTTGACCAATTAATTTCTAACCATTTGTGGTCCTCACTCAGTACCTTTAAACACATTTAAACCAATCACAAGCGTCTTGGGTGGCGCTAAGCGCACAGGATGCGGCGATGCTCTTGCAAAATAGTGCTGGGGGGGGGGGGTTGACGACGACTTGTTTTGCCTGAACCAAATGTCTAAATCCCCGCAAAAGAAAACATCATATAAAATAGTAAAACACGTATGTAAAACTTGCCATTTTTAGCAATGTAATGTCAGGTTGCTAGCTCGGCGGTGGTTGTTGTTGTTTCACATAGCTACGTGGACTTCATTGACTTGAGATTTTCTAGAGATGGGAACAACATAGCAAAATAAATTATGACAAGTCAGAGCCTTGTTTGAATTACCCCTGCATCTGCCTTCTGTTTATTCTCTCAGCTTCCTTGTTTTGTTGTGTATTATTTATTTATCTATCAGACCTGGATGTCTTGTGTTAGTGAGTACCACAGGACTGTGTTTTACTGCATCAGGACATTTCAGATAATGTCAGCTAGGTTCTCAATCATAGAAGAATATCCTAAATTTAGATCCTATCCTAATACCCTAATACACTGTACTTTCCTGTCATTTTCTCAGCTTTCTGGCACTTGTTACATTATCCTGAGTGGGGAAACACCTACCCCTCTGGTTATAGCCTACTGTATACAACCTTTAAAATTAATTTGGGATTTAATGTTTAATTACATTATTTAATCATAGAAAATCACAGCCTGTCATATCTATCCCTTCTTTGTATTGTTCATGCATCCTCAACTTAATGATATTTCTGACAGCACCTTGAAGGCAGCATGATGTTCACTTGTTAGGGTGACTCTGTCGCAAATGTCTGCTCAACACAGTCAGCCTGTCAGCTCAGCAAAGGTAGAAGTAAAGCTGGCAGATGGTGAAAGATGGACTCATGAGACGTGATGAACTTATGCCCCCCCCCCAACACACACACACACACACACACACACACACACACAGACACGCACGCACGCGCGCAGACACACCTCTATGGAGCCAGGGAGCCAGTCTACAGCAGAGCTAACAAACAGCATGGGAGTGTTGTATTTGTTATTTTGGTGTTGCTGGACTCAGCACCAGCCTGCAGGTCGAGTGCCAGCCAACGAGCCAGTGTGCCCCTGCAGTACACAGTTCAGCCATACTGCAGAGAGGAGCCAATGAATGACGCTGGTTTAGTGCTTCGTCTGTAGCAGCGCCATGTCTCCTAATGGCCACTAGGCTGCAGATAAACTAACCCAGAGTGAGTGAGTGAGCGAGTGAGCGAGCAATGGCTCATTTATATGTAAATAGATGTGTCCATTTCAAACGTTATTATCATCACTGCCCACATACCTCCATGCATCTTTCACGTTGGTATCATGTTAAGCAATACATCCACCAGTGGGCAGTAGAGAGTCAAATGCATGAGTGTGTGTGTGGTTTTTCTGCATTTCATCATGCGTATCTGTAAGCTTTCAGATGATGGACAGAAAACGCACGAAATGAACGCAGAGTACGGACAGAAGGCTCTGTCTGTCTCCGTCTTGAACGTAGAGTATAATTGGGCCTTTACATGTGGTATGTGAGAGAGTTACTTTCTGGATCCATGAGGTTGTTCAAATATAAAAACAAACCGGAAAATCTCTTCCCTGTTACCTTGCCTTATACTTACAGAGTATACTTTCTCCTTTCAAA
The DNA here is from genome assembly GCF_964638095.1 of Poromitra crassiceps. Taxonomy (NCBI): domain Eukaryota; kingdom Metazoa; phylum Chordata; class Actinopteri; order Beryciformes; family Melamphaidae; genus Poromitra; species Poromitra crassiceps. The sequence goes on along the minus strand of NC_139631.1, from coordinate 12,566,906 downwards.
ATGTCTCACTATTTTCTCCCAATTTGTTTTCACATGCTCTTGATTACAGTCATCAAAGCAACTTTAATGAGCCTATTAAACGTAATGTCCATTAAATCAATTATCCAACCACTAATTCTGGAAAGAAAGAAAAAAATCTAACAATATTTTAAATAAAGTAATGATACTGCCTGTGGTGCAATTATTGAGTCAATCAAATGGATAATAATTGAATAATGCAGTCACCCTCAATGCCACTCTGAACCGAACAACAGGGGAGGGATAAGTGAAAGTGCATAAATCAATCTGTCAAATGTACTGTAGCAGACAGGAAATGATGACATTTTTCTTTTCCTCTCTCTGTTGTCCGCAGATTCTTTAGTCGAGACCACAGCCAAGATGGAGTGCTCTACCTGTGCCCTTCATATTTTGCCCACTGAATTTCTCCAGGAAGCCCAGATGGTTTGCCCCGCCCATATATCTTAACACGTTCACTGCCAATGACGTGTTAACACGCTTTCAGAATCCAGCTGTTGACTGCCAACGACGTGTTAGCACGTCAAAAAAAAAATTGATTTTTTTTTTTTGACGGTGGGACGTTGATCTAACCCTTTTACGTCTCCTACACCAGAATTGGAGGTATTGAATGTGTATAATCTATTTTACCGACGCACTGAGTGGCGACATGTCTCTCCACAGTAGAGAGGCGACCCAAAACTGGAGGGAAAAGCGCGAGGAAGCCGTTCTCATACTGTAAAATTGATGGCGAAAACGCTTTCACTTTCGCGCTGATGCACAGCGGTGGCAACGGTGGGGGGTTCCAAGAATAGATTGGATGCACACTTTGAAACACGCAGCATAAATATGACCAGAATCGCAAAACCTTCATCAAAGCTCTCAACCAAAACTCCACGAAACGAGCGAGTCCACCCAGACTTCCTCAAACAGCGGCCGCGCAAACAGGCACAGCAGCAGCAGCAACTTCGTTGTGACACGCCCGCTGGAGAGCCAGGGAGGCAGGAGGAGAACACACACGGAGGGAGGAGTTGGAAGCAGAGGGGGGTTTCCTGCTGTTATGGAGGAAATTACTGTTCAAAACTATTGTTTAGATGTCTGAAGTCTTACTGATGCCAAAAATGAATGGTTAAAGTGACTGTTCTATCGAATTTCACAAAAAGCCATTTATCTCTGAATAATTTTTCTGACGCTGAAACCATGCTGTATTCAACTGCTAATGCTTACATAACTACTAACTCTACAAACTAACTCTTTTAGACAGAGAAAGCACACATTCTATTAGTTCTTTTGAGATATTGTGTGTTCACAAAATCTTAGCAGAAAAGAATCCTCGGGTCTTGAAAGATGAGCCAGAATCCTCAAAAAAACCCTCTGGCAGAAGCTAACTACAGTAAAAAAAAAACGTCTGGCAGTGAATGTGTTAAGTCTTATTCATTCGTAACCACCAGTGTTGGGGGTAACTCATTACAAAAGTAACGTATTACATGTAATATATTACTTTTAGCAGTAACTCAGTAATATAACTTATTACTTGTAGGATTTGAGTAATATTATACCAGTTACTTTGTCAAGTAACTCAAGTTACAAATTGAGTTACATTTTTTAAAATCAAAGCACATATTTAAATAAATATACAATAATTTCCTAATCAAACTGTCTGTTTTTCTGCAAATAACCACTATAGATGACAATAACAAAGGGAAAGAAATGAAAGAAAACATTTAGAATTTTGGATTGTATACACTGACTTCAAGACGGTTGAAATTAATTTTCGGGATGGTTCCGGGGCAGCGATGTCATTCTGCTGCTGCTGTTGTTTTGGTGAAAGTAATGCAAAAGTAGTGTAATAAGTAACGAGTTACTCTACACAGACAGTAATATTGTAAAGTAATGTATTACTTTCAAATGAAAGTAACTAGTAATATGTAGTATATTACATTTTGAAAGTAACTTGCCCAACACTGTTAAACACTGACATTGTAAGAGTGACACCCCCCCACCACCCATTACCCAAGTTGCAGAGTTTCACTGTGTGTGTGACTTAAGTGGGATTCAAGTCCAAGTCCCCATCTCTGCATTATGTGCATAGAAAAGAAAGAGTAACATGAAATACAACCCCAAAGAAGTGAGCATATCTTGCACATAATGCTAACCACGGTGGCACGGTGGCTCAGTGGTAGAGCTGTCGCCTCGCAGTCAGAAGGTCCTGAGTTCGATTCTCGCCTGGGACACTGCGGGCGCTGTGGTTGTGTTCCCCCCATATCTTCAGTGCCTACTGCCCAGGTGGGGTATCTCGTCGTAAGGGCCTTTCTGTCTGTGTGGAGTTTGCATGTTCTCCCCGTGCTCCCCCAGGGGGGTTCCTCCGTATATAACCCCCCCCCCCATTAAAAACATGCAGAAGATCAGATCGTCATCGTCATCCGACCAGTGACGACAACATCCGAAGTCGGTCCCCGGGCGCTGTACGAGAAAGCGACCACTGCTCCTGGCCTGCCCCCCGGAGGAAAGGACAAAGCCAGGATGGGTTAAATGCAGAGGAAAAATTTCACCGGCCACCGTCAGCATGTGTGTGTTTGTGGCCCTCCGTGCATGTGTTGATGTGTAACCGTGTGACAATAAAGACGGGCTTGTCCGTCGGGGACGGGCTTGTCCGGGCTTGTCCGTCGGAAATCGTGTTTAACCCCAACTATTTGGTAACATAGTAAAGAATGGCACAGGGGAGACAGGAGGAAACTTCATGGGGGAATCATATCAAGTCTTGCGGTACTATACTGTAGTTGGCTTACTTCACTATTAAAAGAAGAATGTGCCTCCATAGATGGAGAAGCTGCACAGCTCCATCCTCTCACCAACACGTTAGCGCTATAGTTGGTATTAGAAAGACAGGACAAAGAGACGACTAACCGTCCCATCCACCCATACCCAGCAAGTGGAGATGGGTCATGGGGGTTAATATTGGGACAAAGAGACAGAGAGTTCATAAATGAGTGATTGAGAATTCCTGACGGCTGCAAAGCATCTCGACATCAATGATGTTACTGGAACAGTTTCAGATCAGATCCATCAATGATGTTACTGGAACAGTTTCAGATCAGATTCAGATCAGATCCATGACTCTGCTTCATATCGCCTCTTTAGATTTGACTCTGCTTCATATCGCCTCTTTAGATTTGACTCTGCTTCATATCGCCTCTTTAGATTTGACTCTGCTTCGTATCGCCTCTTTAGATTTGACTCTGCTTCATATCGCCTCTTTAGATTTGACTCTGCTTCGTATCGCCTCTTTAGATTTGACTCTGCTTCATATCGCCTCTTTAGATTTGACTCTGCTTCGTATCGCCTCTTTAGATTTGACTCTGCTTCGTATCGCCTCTTTAGATTTGACTCTGCTTCGTATCGCCTCTTTATATTTGACTCTGCTTCATATCGCCTCTTTAGATTTGACTCTGCTTCGTATCGCCTCTTTAGATTTGACTCTGCTTCATATCGCCTCTTTAGATTTGACTCTGCTTCGTATCGCCTCTTTAGATTTGACTCTGCTTCATATCGCCTCTTTAGATTTGACTCTGCTTCGTATCGCCTCTTTAGATTTGACTCTGCTTCATATCGCCTCTTTAGATTTGACTCTGCTTCGTATCGCCTCTTTAGATTTGACTCTGCTTCGTATCGCCTCTTTAGATTTGACTCTGCTTCGTATCGCCTCTTTAGATTTGACTCTGCTTCGTATCGCCTCTTTAGATTTGACTCTGCTTCATATCGCCTCTTTAGATTTGACTCTGCTTCATATCGCCTCTTTAGATTTGACTCTGCTTCATATCACCTCTTTAGATTTGACTCTGCTTCATATCACCTCTTTAGATTTGACTCTGCTTCATATCGCCTCTTTAGATTTGACTCTGCTTCGTATCGCCTCTTTAGATTTGACTCTGCTTCGTATCGCCTCTTTAGATTTGACTCTGCTTCGTATCGCCTCTTTAGATTTGACTCTGCTTCGTATCGCCTCTTTAGATTTGACTCTGCTTCGTATCGCCTCTTTAGATTTGACTCTGCTTCGTATCGCCTCTTTAGATTTGACTCTGCTTCGTATCGCCTCTTTAGATTTGACTCTGCTTCGTATCGCCTCTTTAGATTTGACTCTGCTTCATATCGCCTCTTTAGATTTGACTCTGCTTCATATCACCTCTTTAGATTTGACTCTGCTTCATATCGCCTCTTTAGATTTGACTCTGCTTCATATCGCCTCTTTAGATTTGACTCTGCTTCATATCGCCTCTTTAGATTTGACTCTGCTTCATATCACCTCTTTAGATTTGACTCTGCTTCATATCGCCTCTTTAGATTTGACTCTGCTTCATATCACCTCTTTAGATTTGACTCTGCTTCATATCGCCTCTTTAGATTTGACTCTGCTTCATATCGCCTCTTTAGATTTGACTCTGCTTCATATCGCCTCTTTAGATTTGGGCAGGAGGGAAAAAACAGGAAATGGCACAAAAAAAAGAAAAAGAAACCCGAAACATTTGAAAAATGTCCTTTTAAATACTTGAGAGGAAATGTTAGGCGTTAGGGTGAGGGATCTCCAATATATTCGCATTAACTTTGTTCAAGCACAATATTCACTACCTTCTAACATTTCAAGCCCTTTCAACCTTTTTTAAATTCATGTAAGATCAGCAGGACTTTCTATCATCTGGCAGCATCTATGAAAGGCCCTTTGGGCCTCTCAGTATCCGTGCTGGAGCAAAGGTCTTCGCTGCGTCGCCCGTGCACTGAATGATGTGCAGAGATCCTGCGTCAAAGATAACACAGCTTTTTACATCTGTCTCCTTCTTTCACTCTCTCACACACACTTTCTCTTTTTCTCTATTCCTTCTCTTCCCCCACTTCTCTTCCCCTGCCTTTATCACTGAGGGCGTTTACATGCACACAATAATCCGATAACTGAGAATAATCAGGTAATCGTAGGGATGCACCGATATATCGGCCGTATATCGGTATCCGGCGATATTGGTCTTATTGACTGCAATCGGCCATCGGCAAAAAAAGATGCCGTTCACCGATCACATAATTTGTTGTTTGTTTCATAATTACATGACAGTATGATTGCTCATTTAAAGATGTGATGAAGGGCTCCAAAGACTAAAACAGGTCATTTATTTGTTTACGATGAAGAGTTATTTTTCTTCTCCCTGTCAAAGAAATTTGTAAAATGGCGCTATATGACGCAGAACCAAAAATCAGCATTCACAGGAATTCAACTATGAGTGTAAAATACTCTAAGCCAGTGTTTATATAAGACCACACCATCAAAATTAATTGATGGTAGTTTTAACAGCACTTCTCAACATCAAATACAGTAATGGTCACTTTTCTAAAACAACACTGATTAAAACTGAGAAAATGTGCTGTACGTGTGAGTTAATGGGTGAGTGGAGGTTAACAAGTGAGTGAGTGAGTGAGTGAGTGAGTGAGTGAGTGAGTGAGGGAGTGAGTGAGTGAGCGAGCGAGCGAGTGAGTGAGTGAGTGAGTGAGCGAGTGAGTGAGTGAGTGAGTGAGTGAGTGAGTGAGTGAGTGAGCGAGTGAGTGAGTGAGTGAGTGAGTGCAATGCAATCAAAGTCTACAAAGTAAGAAATCAGCCAGCAGAGGATGTTGGGGCACTGGAACATTCCGCATTGATCCCTGTCTATATTCATTCAGCAGCAGCATGCTGGTGCATATAATACTGTATATGAAATCAGATAGGCCTACTCATATTACACACAAAGACGTAATTGAACCCCCCTCCCCCAATTAAAAAACAAACAAACAAACAAACAAAAACATACCTGGACCTATAAAGCTGCGTTCACACCAAGATATTTATTTTTCGCTCTGTCGCTTGATTCAACCCTTTGGAATCGCTCTGTCGCTCTGTTTAAATCGCTCATCAACAGGCACACGAAATGACGGACATGTGGGGGATATAACGTTACGCAATGTCATGCTGTTTGTCCACTACGAGCCACCGTCATTGTTTACAAGCTAAAGCCTATCAGCGTGCTCCTAATGCGAGCTGCATACCGGTAGTACAGACTTCACTTCATGTCAGCTGTCAGCCTGTCAATGCGGTGTGTTGCCACACAATAAACCAGCGGTTTGTTCCAAGCAAGTGTGATCCTTGACTCGCTCTCACACGGCAGCCAATCAGCATTGAACAGCGAGCGACTGATGCCAGCGTATTGTCGCTCGAGTTGGGATATTTCATCTCGAGCGACGAGCGTATTTTCTCCCTATCGCTCTGTCTCTGTCGCTCGGACGCTCAGCGATTTTTCTCCCAGGCGAATATACGCTCAATCGCTCGTTTGCATTGACTTTGTATGTAAACTCGACGCCAGCGAAAAACTTTAATAGGTCGGTGTGAACGCACCTTAACAATATAGCGGGCTCATGAAGATTGACAGATCAGTGGAGGGTGAGCTAACTTCTCTGTGTCTCCCATCGTCTCTCCATGACCCTGCTCATAAACGCCAGTGTCTCTCTCTCTCTCTCTCTCTCTCTCTAATCCATCCATCATCCCCTCTGCCTTATCCTCATTATCTTCTTTGCCTACCTGACACGCGCTCTCACTTCCATTTCTCCTTCGTCTCTCTTTAATCTCTCCACCCGTCCATCACCCTCGCTGGCCTGCCCAGGTCATTACCCACTGTGATGATGGTTTTGTTGCTCTAATTAGCCTAATTATGCTTGTCATTATAACCTGATCCTCCGCGGGGCCCTTGTGATCCTACTGTGGCTCTGACCCTGGTGTGACCTTGGCGACAGTGTGTGTGTGTGTGTGTGTGTGTGTGTGCGTGTGTGTGTGTGTGTGTGCGTGTGCGTGCGTGCGTGCGTGCACGTGTGCGCGTGCACGTGTCTGATCCCTCTGTGCCTATAATTGACCTTGACATTTGGACTCAAATTCCGCTCTCACTTTCTCCCTCTCTCTCTCTCTCAGTTCCTCGCTCTCTTCGTCAAACTCTAGCTGTGACCTTGATCTTAACTCTTTGTGATTAGGACAGAAAACTATTTCACTCTATTCTTTCTGTTCTAGTCCAGCATAATGTTGTGAGTGTCTAATTCTATTCTATTCTATTCTACAGAGGGCTTTCAGCTGACATAACACATCTTCTGGCAGGCATACAGTAGGTGGAGATCCTCAGTTCAGTACACATGGTTAACTTCTGTGCCGTTGTTGACTGGGAATTGATCGTTTCACTTTGGTGCTAAGATCATTTCAACCTTAGTGTGCAAATCATAGTCTGTTAGCTAAACATCACTGCACACAAATAATAATGTATAAACTAGTGTTAGCATTCACATGTTAGACACATTAACAATGTTTGCTTAGCCTGCTGGCTATGTAGCTAATGAAGCCAAAAACCAACTGCTTGCTCGTGTCAGCTGAAGCGAGTCCTGAGTAGAGGCTCAAGCTAAAGACAGTTTAGTGTGAATTTAGAAATAAATCTCCTTTCACATGAATGCCCTCCAGCACCATCAGGTGACCTTTACGATCCTCAACAAGGTAGGGAAAATGCTACAATTGTCAACAACAGTATTAAAATAAAAACAACTATGCACCTTTATCGCAAGTTAGAAGTTAGCCCGACTAGCACCTCCATGATGGTGCCAGCTGCAGTTGCTATAGGACATTTTGTGACACAATTGCAAAGCCTCTATTCTATTCTATTCTATTCTATTCTATTCTACTCTATTCTATTCTATTCCAGGTATTGTACCAGTGGCTATTAGCCAGCAGGATTTTTTTGCTCATCCTTACTGCACCAGGGTATGATTATGAGTAATGCAATCCATTACCTGCAGCCTTCAGCTTCATACTGGTTCAGAGCAGTGTGTGTTTGTGAGTGAATGTGTGTCTGTGGTAGCCTTTATATCAGGGCATATGCCATATGTGAGGAATGTGTGTACGTGTACGTGTGTATGTATGTGTGAGAGCAATTAAGGGTTAATATCTAGACTCGATCAATCTTCACGAGGAGCTTACTTCCTGTCTAGCTTCAGTTCCTCACTTTAATTTCTTCTTCCTCTCCCATTTCCTTCCATTTGTCTCCCCCCCCCCCCACCCACACACACACACACACACACACACACACACACACACACACACACACACACACTGCCTCAGTGTCTGACCCGCCCTCATTCTCGCTCTCTGCATGTTCTCCCCTTTAGCCCCCCCCCCCACTTCCTTATCCCCCACCCCCCCACCCCCACCACCCGCCCCGCCTCCCTCTGAGGCACCTTTCTGCTTTAATGTAACAGATGTCCCTTCATTAATAAAGACCTGGTCTACAATGGTAGAATGAAGGAATGAGCAAGAGAGAGAGAGAGAGAGAGATAGAGAGAGTGAGAGAGAGTGAGAGTAGACTGATATGTATTTAAATAAACCACCCACGCACACACGCATGCACCCACCCAACCCACTCAGACACACACACACACACACACACACACACACACACACACACACACACACACACACACACACACACACACACACACAGACTTATTATTATGCACATAAGGCAGCTGTAAAATGAAAGGTATGATATTTTATACAGGGTTTCTGCAGTAAAGTGCTGCTAAGAGATTTCCCTTGATATGACTTGCCCATAGAAGCCTGCCATATATTCAACAATCATACTCTCTCCACACAGAAGACAGCACAGCAGGTGGATAAGCAGTCTCTTACCCCGCCCCCCCCACACACACACAAAGCATGGCACTCTCTTTCAGCTTGCGTAAATTATAGTTAACATGCCTGTGTGTGTGTGTGTGTGTGTGTGTGTGTGTGTGTGTGTGTGTGTGCGCGCGCGCGCATGCGTGTGTGTGTGTGTGTGTGTGTGTGTGTGTGTGGAACACCCACTCCCCTTCTTCCCATCAACAAACACACAAACATACACATACACACACACACACACACACACACACACACACACACACACACACACACACATGCACAGGAACTTGCACAGACACACACAAAATGGCTTCCCAGATTATTCTCAAGAAATAAGCCATTTCATCAGCTGAATTTTTTATCTCTATTCTAAATTTCTTGTGCCATAGACTGGTGGATTAGTTTAAAACAGTGATTCCCAAAGTGTCAGCCACTGACCACTGCCACCTGGTGGGCCGTGAAGGTACCGCAGGTGGGCCGTGAGCATGGCCTTGGTAATTATTTCCTATGGCACAGAGCAGTCTGTGTTTGACGAGCTGTCGCGAGCTCAGTGTTTTTCTCAAGTATTAGCAGAAACTAGACCTCCAGACGTTGAGACGTATACCAGCCATGTTATGCTAGCTAGCTGCAAAGCGGGCGTATATACTGTAGCTCCAAAGTTGGCAAAGGTTTTGAAGGTAAATCTTCACACACACACACACACACACACACACACACACACACACACACACACACACACACACACACACACACACAGGCATGTCAACTATAATTTAGGCAAGCTGAAAGAGAGTGCCATGCTTTGTGTGTGGGGGGGTAAGAGACTGCTTATCCACCTGCTGTGCTGTCTTATGTGTGGAGAGTGTATGATTGTTGAATATATGGCAGGCTTCTATGGGGAAGTCATATCAAGGGAAATCTCTTAGCAGCGCTTTACTGCAGAAACCCTGTATAAATCAGGCATATAGCTCCAAAGTTGGCAACATTTTTAGAGGTAAATCTTCACACACACACACACACACACACACACACACACACACACACACACACACACACACACACACACACACACACACACACACACATTCACAATAGACCCACATGAAAAGTGCATGATATGATCTATCTATCTATCTATCTATCTATCTATCTATCTATCTATCTATCTATCTATCTATCTATCTATCTACAGTATCTATCTATCTATCTATCAGATACAACAAATCCTTGAGGCTGCAGCGTGGCGTGAGTCCCTCCCTCCCAGGAAAGTGCACTGTAGCTAAAGAGGAAGTGCTTGGTTAGTTTCAAGGAGAGTTTAAGTAGCTTCCTGTTGTGCTCTGAGGATAATCACATGTCTTTTCCCCTTGAGATCCTCACACACTGAGACACACCAGCTGTTCTCCTGAACACACACTCACACAAACCTCTCCCAGATATGGCTACACAAACACACAAACACACACACACACCTATTGCCCAAGCACACCTCCACACAGGCAAATACACAGATGCTAGCAGACATATCGACAAATCGACATGAACACACACGTCACACGGCCATGACATGACCCCCTTAGAGCGCTCTGTTTTAAGGGGGTCGTTTCCACTGATAGAAGAATCAATCAATTCTTCATTTCTAGAACACTATAAATTAACAGATTTATCTTTAGAGGGGCAGGCGAATCACTCACCACCATGAACTGGGGGAGAATGAGGGGAATTTCAGGCCATTGGGGGCCATTGCACTCTCAACTTAAAGGGATACTCCACTTTTTAGCCACGTTTAGCTCATTTGCCACATCCCGCCCACATAACCACGATACACCATGCCTTACCGGCACTGTCCGCTCAGTTTACAGTGAGCTACAGTCGCGAAGTTAATAATTATCGCCATAGAATGGAGGCTAATGGTACAGCTGTTAAAAATCTGCCACAACACACATCTCACGGCGCCAAAATACATACATGTTGTGCTTCGGGTACTCACCACACGATGAAATATTAATCCAAAATGCACATAATCTGTCTTTCAATCAATCAATCAATATCCTTTATTTAACCAGGTAAAAAAAAATCATTGAGATTAAAACCTCTTTTCCAAGAGCGACCTGGCCAAAACGGCAGCATAAAGACAGCCGGCACTACTTTCCAAACTAGTAGCCGCCGACCTCTTTTCCTTCCAATTTTTTTTTGTTAATTTTAGATTAATATTTCATCGTGTGGTGAGTACCCGAAGCACAACATGTATGTATTTTGGCGCCGTGAGATGTGTGTTTTGGCGGATTTATAACAGCTGTACCATTACCCTCCATTCTATGGTGATAATAACTAACTTCACGACTGTAGCTCACTGTAAACTGTGCGGACAGTGCCGGTAAGGCATGGTGTATCTTGGTTATGTGGGGGGGATGTGGCAAATGAGCTAAACTTCCGAAAAAGTGGAGTATCTCTTTAATATTGTGTGTACTCCATTGTATCTCCTTCAGATCCACCATCATTCAAAGGTAGAGAAGTGAGTGCTCCAGCCAGCTCTAAGTGCAGAGGGCGATTCACTGGCTTTGTTGTGGTACAACCACCTGCCGAGCACACTGGACCTACTACACTTTTAGGCAGCCAGCTAGACGGCCAATGAAGTCCTCAGGCTGAACCACTCTGACTTTTGACTTTCAATTTCTTTATGTGTCAGAAGGCCAAGCATCAGGAAGTCTGCTACACATTCTCCTCTCGACTCATCTGCAGGGCGATAAAGATTTCACACCATCGGATGAATCAAGGGCAAATAAAAAGACAGTCACAATAGGCTACTTGGGACTACTACTACTGGCACCGTGTCGCTGCTACTGGATGAAAGCTCGCACCTCTCCCGAATAAATGCCGTAGCCATGAAATCTACTCTGACAAGGCCTTCACGTGACAGCAGAGCTACGTTCTGGATGGAGACACCCATCAGAGGCAGATTCAGATCAAGCCAAACTGACTGTAGCAACAATTCTCTATGCCTCCTCTTCATTAGTGTTTAATAATAGAGGAACCAAAATGGTGCCCGCAGTAAATGGTGGGGCTGACCAATTTAAAAACAACACTAACCAAATCAGACTCAATCAGACGATAATATGCACTGAGAGGGCACTCTTATCTTATCTTATCTTATCTTATCTTATCTCATTAAGCTGATGAAAACATCATAAGAACTGGCTCCAAAGCTCTAAATCTCATTGATTCTAGAGTGCCATTTAGTCAGCTAAGCAAATTGTGGTTCAGTTTAATAGCCGCTGAGCGTACGACCCTGACCTTTACACTCTGTCTCTGCCTCGGGCTTTTTACCAAACAGTCTCTTCAGGTTGATCGGCTTTAAATGGACGATCTAGCTGAGTCAGACTGGAAGGGACTACAAATGTAACGTGGAATAATAAAATCATGTCCTGTTTTTCGAGGAACAGGAACAGAATTCTGCTGATTGAGAAATTGATACATGAGATGAGATGAGATGAGATATATTATATTATATATTATATATATATGATATTTGTAATGAGCAGTTCCACAATAACCTGGCTGACACTGCCAGATGGTTTGTTTTCACAGAGCCATCTGTGAACGCGCTCGGGAAACCTTTGAAAGGGACAGGCACTTTTCAAAAAGTGACTTAATTGGCAGGTGACTGGACGAACCATCTGTCTATCGCGTCTCGCTTCTCCCTGTCGTCACACCTAAATCCCGCCCGTAGCTGCCTCACGGGACACCGTGTGGTTCGGATTCAAACCAATAGATTTGGAGCGTGGCAAGATGGATTTGTCGTGTGATCGTGATCACATGACCTCATGATTTCCTGATCTCATGATCTTGCGCAAATCCAGCTGCCGTGCAAGGTTAGTTCAACAGACCTCAGACACAGATTGTGATGCGGCAACAAATTTGACTTGGAAAGACATGACACCAAAGTCTGCCTTCAGGTCAATGTATTCATTGCTGTGCAAATCGCCTGCCTTCAGTCAAAGTGGGCAACATGCTGCTCAGCATGAATTAGCATGGAGCTAGATAGGCAGGCAGTGGGGACATGCAAATCACTGCTGAGTCTGACAGATTCATTGCTGTAAATCAAAAGAGAAATGTGAATAAGCATTCGATTTGTTTGGAAAGAAATGAGGAATGCTGATTATTCCAGCTATGTTGAGTAAATCAGATTTTCAAATAGCATTATTGGGAGACAGTGGATGAAGCGGTGTCTCGGTCAATACATTTAACTGTATATTACGAGACCCAGAAAACCTTTTTTTTTTTTCCTCCACCTTTTTTTGCACCAGTGTGGACACTGTCAGGAGACAGTGCCTGAGATCAAAGCGGGGTACCTCTTTTATTCTGCTCCAGTCAGAAACTACCCACTTCAATCATTGTTCAAGTCAGAGAATAGTGAATACTGAGCCAGAATGTGTCTCAAGAGTCTAAAGTGGCTTTCTTGCTATGATCCATCACTGTCTCCTTTTCCTTCAGTCCTTTTCCTCTATTCTCCACTGATGCTGTTGAACTGTGGAGACGGAATTTGACTTTCATTTTTCGGGGCGAGAGGAGACAAGACAAGAATGGAAAACAACAGAACAAACAGAAGCGAAGAAAAAAGAAAAGAAAAAAAGAGTGGAGAGGAGAGAAAAGCAGATATAAGAGGAAGAGACGCCGCCCATGGGAAGAGATGACATCCACAGAATTAGATTGCACTGAAATACACTTATAAAGGTCACATTTAGTGGAGCGGCAGTGGATCAAACGTTCAGCTGTCTTGATTGGAGCAACAAACAGGCTTAGTTAAGTTAAGTTAAGTTAAGTTAAGCCGTCTTGATTGGAGCGACAAACAGGCTTAGCAATGAATAGATGAGTGATGGACGGATGGCAGATGGCGCACACAAACCTGGGCCAAATGTGAGCTTTTGCCTGCCTAGAGGGCAAATGGAGCATTAAATGGGCTATATATGGCATGCCAGATTAGATCAATCAATTACAAGGAAATAATAGAAACCTACATTTAAAAAATCTCCATATAGATTATTACTTTTCTTTGCAGGAGTTGGTCAGAAATAGGGTGTGGAATGTATAGGATGGATTGCATTTAAAAATAAATAATTTGGAGATAGCAATTTTCAGACCCAGGTTTGTAGCATGACCCAGCCCAGGCAGAGACCCCTACCTGTTCAATTCCTTCGTCATACCGTGCTGCTTACTGCTTCCAGACAGACAGACAGACAGAGGGAGACACGGACGGATGGAAGAAAAACAAAGGAGAAGACAACAAGAGAAATGGAGTGGTGAGATGAGTGTGGAGGAATGGCACCATGAGCTGCAAACAGGTAAATACAAGCGCATGAATGAATACAGATGGGGGGATCAACAAGAGAATATGGAGTTGTGTAAAGGCAGCACATACAGCTATGCACAGTATGCGGGCACGCCTAGAAATCTGAAACACCAACTGAAATATTCCTGTAGGTGAATGGAGGATCAGATGCTTAGGGAAATGTGCATTAGCATTAAATAGATTGAAACAGAATTGTAAAAACAAATCTGTTTCGTATGAAATCTATCTTGGTGTGACACATGTGGATAATGAGCTTTGAAAGTGTGTGTTCACGTGGTTTGAAACGTAAAGCAGATGAGAGCCGCACGTGAGAAGAAGTGTGAGGAAGCTGTGATGCTCATGAGATGTGTTGCTGGATGAGTAAGCATGGTAGTTCCCATATACATATACACTGTCAGAAAGAAGAAGCCCAGCGTCACATGTGCAAAACAATGCAAGGCCATGGATGCTATTAGCACTCTGAGAGAGTCTTTGTGAATGAAAAGTGCAGGACCAAAAAATACTTCATTATTATTTATTTATTATTATGATACTGTACACCCATTTTCAGAAAACTAGTAAACTACAGTATATACTGTAGGAATGGTCTTAAACTAGATTTGAAGTCCTTTTTGCAGCAGTAAAGTCTCTCTCCTGATCTAGGACTCTCATGCTTTCCCTTAAATACACAATAACAGACAAAAACACACACCCACTCAGGACTAAATGCATACATACGGCATATTTACACAAACACACACGGAGGAGGAGGAAGACGACGACGACGACGACGAAGAAGAAGAAGAAGAAGAAGAAGAAGAAGAAGAAGAAGAAGAAGAAGAAGAAGAAGAAGAAGAAGAAGAAGAAGAAGATTAGTAGGGCATGCAGCAGATAGGACAGGAAGAGGGAACGAGGAGGTAGAGGACATAGAGAGAGAGAGAGAGAGAGGCACAAAAGGCAGCATAAAATGGAGAGTAACCCAAAACGTAGGAGGTGTGGAGCAGGGGACAGAGAGGTGAATGGAGGCAGATGAGAGCAGGATCAAAGACACTGAAGGACTGGAGATAGCAGTCTAATTTAGGATTTCAGAGTATGGCCTCATAACCCCAGACTGGCTTAGGAGGACAACTATGACACTGTGGACAACAACTAGAACACTGTGAGCCATACTGTACTTACTGTACTAAGAGGTGAGCTAAAAGTACACAAGGGTAGCTTTAGCTTATTCTAGTTTAGTAAGAATACTTACAGTATGCAAATCAAGTCAGTTGCAACTTTCCAATTAAAGTACAGATTTTTCATGTGTACAAGGCCAAATGGTATGGCAAGCCATTTTCCAGTTCCAGTTCACTTCTTATTTCATCAAACGGTGATAGAATAATATCAATATAATTAGTATTAATACGAATGAATATGATTTGTCAATCTATGATTTCTTTGAAATCTCCTCTGTCATTTGAAACAGAGTAAAGGCTAATTCATGTCCGGTGTTGGCAGTGCGGCGAGTACGGAGCTCCGCAGGGGGTCAGCTCCACACAGAGCTCCACGCTCCTCTCAAAACATTGGCCTCCGCAGACGCCTCTGCAAACGCTGCAGTCACTTCCCATGCTGATTGATGGCTAATGTTAGCTGGTTACTACAGTAGAGGAGTATTTCATTCACGCAAACTCTCGCCGCATTTATCATGGCATGCTGTGGCTCTGTGGAGAGAACGGTCTTGCCGTGAACACCGGTCACACCGCAGTAACTATAAATTAGCCTTAATTCTCAAATGTAACAACCTCTGTCATATTTGTCTCTGTGCCTGTTGTGCCTTTGAATAAACAAGACGGCAGCCATGGCTTTCTCAGGGTCAGAGGTTAGGACATGCTTCCTCTATATGTGAAATAATATGTACAATTATGTGCATTTTAGTTTAGGAAATCAATGTGCGACCCATTTCAATAATCTCCTCTTCCATGTTTACACAATACAGTACCATCGCCCACACCTTAGAATACATTAGTTGGGTCAAATGTCAAGTCTCCTGCCAGCGAATTTCCAGCACAAAATGCCTCTTGTGTGCACAGGCTTGTTGTAGATCAGAACCGTCACTTTCTACGCCCGGAACTACATTAAAAGTCACCACAACTGCTTAGTAAATACGACCCCCAGAGGTGCTGACACTCCAAAAAAGTGATTTTGACTTTGACACACTGCCACAGAGGCTATCAATACATTTAAATGGTTAGATTAGTTTCAGGTTGATGCACAGAAAAAGACCCCTGCAGAGGGCAAACTCCCCCATTAGGGACGCTAGTAGTGGTATCCACTCAAAGAGGGGCCATTTCAATGTTGCTGCACAGGTGCCCAAGGGCAGGTGGGTGTGAGGCGGAGTGCTGGGAGGCGGGGGCGGGAACAATGACAAATTAATCATTCAAGGTGAACACGAGGGAGGTTGGACAGAAGGCCGTATACCTGCAGTAAAGAGAAACATTAATTAACTTATACAACACACACATGGTGTGTCTGCATATCATCAAAAAAGATGGAACTGTGGCGTCAGGGGAGAGGAGAGGAACATGATCTCCTCCAGCGAAGCAACAGAGAGGAGAGTGAAAAATGAGTAAGGAGTGAGGAAGTTAGGGAGAGAGAGAGAGAGAGAGAGAGAGAGGGGCATCTTGACGCCTGAGTTTAAATGTTAATCTAGTCTCAACCCTTTACAACATATCTAATGAGGCCGAGAGCCGTTACACGCACGCACACACGCACACACGCACACGCACACACGCACCTAATTACAGTATGTTAACTCGCTACTAATATCAAAGCACAGATATGGTGTTTGGTAATGAAAGCTGGGGGGAGCGAGAGAGAAAGTGAGGGAGCAGAAGACGGAGAGAGAGAGAAAGAGAGAGAGAGAGAGACAGAGAGGGGTGGTGGAAGAGGCAAGGAGGAAGGAGAGAGTGAAAGAGGGAGAGGGCAAGAAAGAGAGGAGAGGGAGCCAAGAGAGGCAGAGAGGACCTCTCTTCATCCGTTAGACACACACACACACGCACACACACACACACGTGTGCACACACAGACGTGTGCACACACACACACACACACACACACACACACACATGTGCACACACATGCACACACACACCATAGTGATGATGCCTGGTCCTCTCCCAGCCTCTCTCCAGGCCGTCAGGACTTTGTGGTTTCGCAGCAGAGTACTGCTCTCCTCTGTCCTCCACCTCTCCTTGACTCCCCTCTTCTCTCTCCCCTCTTCTTTTCCTCGGTCTTCACCCTCCTCCTCTCTCGCTCTCTTGTCTGCATTCCATCTCCACTTGTCTTCAATCCTTTCCTTACTCCTCCTCCTTTCTCTGCCTTCCGTTTGGTCTCCTCTCTTTGCTTGTCTCCTGTGACCTAAGGCGTACATTGGTACCAACCATGTCATGCTAGCTTGTCGGGAAGGGGACTAAATAACGCTCCAAAAGTTTTGGCGAGGGAGAAACTGGAGTGGTCATTTTCAAATGGAGTCCCCTGACCTCTCACCTCAACATATCTGAATGAGAATGGCTTCTATGGGTATCCACGAGTCTCCCCTTTACAGATAAGGTAGCATTTTTCGATACCCTTACGAAATGCATTTGAATATGAAAAATTTAAATGTTGGTATAATGAACTTTGATTACCGGTATTATATATTTTTGTTATTTTCATCAGATTAGTAGCTATAATTAGGTTACAGTATCCTATACAGGTGGATGTGCACGGTCACAATCTGGCCCTCTGGTACTAGTGAGGAAAAATGTGTGTCCCTCTCTATCAGCAAAGTTGCCCATCCCTGTTCTACTACCTACCTCCATGCCTTCCTTCCTTTCCCTCTGTACTCTTCTTCTCCCACCATGCCCCATTCATTTTTTTACTCCTTTATTAAGCTGTTCACTGGCTCTCTCTCTCTCTCTCCTCATCATCTCTCTATCTTGCTCATATGCTCCTCTAATCCCCACCTGTTCTCTTTTCTCCTTTCTTCTCCTTCTCCCCTTCTGTCCTTCCTCCCCTCCTCTCCCCCCCACACCCCCACACACACCCCCGGCACACTCTTGCGTACCCAGTGTCATTGTTGAGATAATTATTTATTAAGTTGTTTATGTCGCCACCGTCCCTGTCTGTCTGTCAGTGCCATCTGCGCCCAGTTAGGCGCCCGCCTCCCCACGCCGTTCTGCCCTGCCCGCGGGGGTAGAGAGCCATACATAGGGGCACAGATCACACACACACGCTTAAGATACACAACACCTCTCTCTCTCTCTCTCTCTCTCTCTCTCTCTCTCTCTTTCTTACAGGCACAAACTTGCACACACACACACACACCTTCTGCTGACAGCCCCCCTCTCTCCCCTGCGGTGGCCCTGGGGCTAGGTGGGGTTACGCAGCGGGCCACCGTGGGCCCTTCTGTCCTGTGCTGTCCTGTTTGCTTTGTTCCGTTCTGTCAGCATTACAAACAGGAGAGGCTGGTGGGAGTGGGAGTGAGCCGTTACCTTGATAAAGTTATTTAGAGGGCGGCAGAAGAGTGCTTCTCTCACTCTGCTTAATGCACACGTACACAGGAGACAGCAAATGCCAAGGTGGCGCACCTAATTATGGACTGCCTGGGAATCCAGCTTTGTACTTACTGCCATATAGGTTACATTTAATGTTCATTTTTAGGCTCGCAATCAGGGAATAGTTTGCGCTTTTTTTTTTTTTTTTTTACACGGTTTGATAAATGACTTTTTCTTTTCTCTTACAGTGAAATTGATTCAGTGAGAAGCCGTTTGCAGAAGTTATTTCACATCAGTAAGTATCTTCAGGATGGGATTAATACCAATTTCCCCTCAAATCCCAATTGGGCTGTAAGCAGGAAGTGATTATGTGTTTCCCACACGTATAAACATTTTTGGCGGCCCACCACAATATCAGCAATGACCACCACACTACACTTAAAACCTATAGGCGCTGTGTGCATACTCTGCACTCTGCATAGATGACCAAATGTAAGCAGAATGTGTCAGTGAAGCTTCATAACTAAGCTATGTGGAAATTGTTAGCTTTCATGTTGCCCACCCAGGATTTTAATGAGAGATTATTGAGCAAGCAAAAACAAACGGAACAGTGTGGGACTGTTGATATTTTTAAGTTATGTTATCTTTGACACAAAGTACTCGAAGTAACCCCCCCCCCCCCCAGAAAATGGTTGTTGTTGTTTTTGTCAAAAAGCTCATTCCAGCACACTGATGGAGAGCATACTCATGCAACCTGCAGCCCGTACCGAAGGGTTTGAGCATCTGAGTGCCATGCTGTGATGACAGAGAGAGGAGAGGAGAGAAGGGGGGGGGGGGACAGAGAGAGAGAGAGATAGAGAGAGAGAGAGAGAGAGAGAGAGAAAGCCTTTGGGACGTGTGTCTGTGTGTGTGTGTGGGGGGGGTGATAATGTGGATCTCAATAAGTAAACAGAACAAATATTCCCCAGCTCTCTTCTCCTCCTCCTCCTCTGTTCTTCTCACAAGCCTTTCCAAGTCCCTCGTCTTCCATCGCCTCATCCTGATCTGTATCTCTTCTCTGCACTTCTTGGCAGTCTGTCTCTCTCTCTCTCTCATCTCCTCCACTTCCCGCGGCACCTCTCTTTCATCCAAATCTTCTGCTTTTTTGGCTCCATTTCTCTCTGCGTGCATTTCTCTAGCCGATCTATCTCATCTCCTTCACTGGCCTTTCGTGTCTGTCTATAATATGTATTGCGTTTATTGTTGTCTCTCTCTCTCTCTCTGTCTGTGATGATGACTGAGAGATGACTGGGGGGAGCAGGCTGGCAGGTCCTGGTGGCCTCTCTCACGGAGCAAAGAGGACTTGTGTGGGTACTTGCACGGGGGGAGACTGTCTCATTAGTGTGGATGGGACACAGGAGAGCATGTAGAGACTGTGTGTCTGTTTGAGTGCCTCTGTCTATAATTAGGAGTCACACCGAGCCACGCTGTGGATCAGAGTTAGATAAGTGTTTCTGGCTGCTAGCCAAGGCTGGAGCAGGCCACACACACACACACACACACACACACAAACACACGCGCGCACACACACACACGCGCACACACACACACACGCGCACACAGGTCCCACTGCAGTCGTTTTTGTATGGCAGTGTGTAGTGTGCTTACGCGGGATGACTTGGCTCCAGCCTGGTCTGAATAGTGTCACCTGCAGATGGCACAGGCCACTGGGGTATGTCCACTACCTTGACTCTCTCTGTGTCTGTCTACTGAGAAAACACACACACACACACACACGCGCACACACACGCACACACACGCACACACACCTTCTGCAGGTTGCCAAAATGGAGTAGAGGATCAAAGATGTGATACACCGACCGTATACACTTTCAGATGCACACACACATGCATGCGCGCACGCACACAAACACGGCTCTTTCTGGAAAGTGGTCTTCAACCACCACCTGCTACCCTCTTCCTACAAATGCAGATAACCACAAGAGACACACACACACCTACAGTAGGAAACCTACAGTAGGCCTAGTCAGTTTACCCCCGTTTGTCCATATCTCTCTCTCTCTCTCTCTCTCTCTCTCTCTCTCTCTCTCTCTCTCTCTCTCTCTCTCTCTCTCTCTCTCTCTCACACACACACACACACACACACACACACACACACACACACACACACACACACAGCACTTTACTCAAACAAACAAAAACAAAAAAAAGCTACATTTACAATTCAGATGAATTGAGAAAGGAAGGGACAGTCAGCCATGTGATCAGTGCTCAGTGGTGCCTCCTCTCTCTGGCCTCCACTGGGACCCTCAGTCTGCTGCAGTACACTTCAGCCTCCACTGGGACCCTCAGTCTGCTGCAGTACACTTCAGCCTCCACTGGGACCCTCAGTCTGCTGCAGTACACTTCAGCCTCCACTGGGACCCTCAGACTGCTGCAGTACACTTCAGCCTCCACTGGGACCCTCAGTCTGCTGCAGTACACTTCAGCCTCCACTGGGACCCTCAGTCTGCTGCAGTACACTTCAGCCTCCACTGGGACCCTCAGTCTGCTGCAGTACACTTCAGCCTCCACTGGGACCCTCAGTCTGCTGCAGTACACTTCAGCCTCCACTGGGACCCTCAGTCTGCTGCAGTACACTTCAGCCTCCACTGGGACCCTCAGTCTGCTGCAGTACACTTCAGCCTCCACTGGGACCCTCAGTCTGCTGCAGTACACTTCAGCCTCCACTGGGACCCTCAGTCTGCTGCAGTACACTTCAGCCTCCACTGGGACCCTCAGTCTGCTGCAGTACACTTCAGCCTCCACTGGGACCCTCAGTCTGCTGCAGTACACTTCAGCTTCCACTGGGACCCTCAGTCTGCTGCAGTACACTTCAGCCTCCACTGGGACCCTCAGTCTGCTGCAGTACACTTCAGCCTCCACTGGGACCCTCAGTCTGCTGCAGTACACTTCAGCCTGTTTCGATGGCTCACCACTCGGCACACTTTACACTTGTTGAATGAACAAGTCAATAGTAACCATGTTGTCCCCCACCAGTGAAGTAGATCCACCCATTCATTGTCAAGGGCGCCCCCTAGCAGCACAAAGTCAACGTTACAGTGTGACTCATGTACAGGCGGATGGAGACTGATCCATAAACCCCCCTCCTCCTTTAGTGGGGGACAATGAGGTCCACATCACCAATGTTCTTTGCCCTGCAACAGGTCCAACAGTGACTTTAATCATTTAACAGCACAGCATTACTGTCTGCCTGAAAATGAAAAAGTAAAAGAATCCCCACACACACACACACACACACACACACACACACACACACACACACACACACACACACACACACACACACACACACACACACTTGCAAAACAAATTATACGACTACATACACAGCTAGAGACATACATGCATTATGAACACACACACACACACACATTCTAATTCATTCATAAAAACACATACTGAAAACAGAACTTTATCAGAGAAATCCTGTTTCTCCCCCTGTGTGTGTGTGTGTGTGTGTGTGTGTGTGTGTGTGTGTGTGTGTGTGTGTGTGCCTACCTGTCTCCATCAATTTGTGCTAGCTGCAAGAGCACCTCCGTAGTGTGCGTGTGCGTGTGTGTGTGTGTGTGTGTGTGCGTGTGTGTGTGTGTGTTGCATGTTAGTGTGTGTGCAGGGTGGGGGGGTTGAGCCATGTCTGGATAAGATCACAGGTCAAGGGGGTCAATAAAAGGGGGCCATATACTGTAGTGCAGTGACAGGTAGGGTTAAAGTTCATAGTGCAATGACAGGCAGGGCTAAAGGTCACACGTGTACAGGAATAGGAAGGGTGGGTCACTGCATTCACACGCTGGTGCTCTGAATCCTAAACCATGCTTGACTGCAGTACGTTCAGTAAAGTGCCGGTAGGTAGATATAATAGGTAAGCAGGGAATACACATGAGAAAAAAATACACTTTGTTCAGCTTCTCTCCCTTCAGGCGTTTTCACTTTGGGAAAATTCATAAAGCCCCTAGTTTAGCTTATCCTAATAAAACTAAAAGAACTTCATCTTTTACTGTAGATGCAAGCTTTTCACCCATTCTCCCAAATCCTGCCTGATCTCATTTTGATTTTCAGAACTTGATTGTGAAATCAGGACAGGCTCATCATGACGCTCAGTGGAAAATAGCCATCTAAGATGATGTAGACTGTAGAGTATATGCATTTATAACATATACCGTAAATGTATTCAACTTGCCAGGCAGTGGATACAGTTTCCAAAGTGAAACCCTTTCAAGAAAAGGAGGCAAAAATAAAGTGCACCTTTGAAATCATGGTGACCACGTCATTTAGCCAGGCCTGATTGGTTGGTTGGTTAGTAGAATGCCAGGTAGCATCCTCCTCTCGTTACAAGACAGGGCAGTACATTCTCAAAATAATCGGTAGCACACCAAGGTGAAATAAATATCCACCTTTAGTCCTTTCAAATGTGGTCTAATCCTCGAGGTATGCTGGATTTAATTTGTCAGATGCTTGAATGGCCTCTGACTGAAGAGCATCATGTGCACGGCAAGATCGACCGTACCTTTTTCAATATTTGGCTGGGGCTTTCCAAATACATCATCTCAAGATCACTTTAAGATTAGCATTGCCATTATAAGAGAAATGATCTGCACCACTGAATTACAATATAACATAAATGACTTTATGTACTTTTGATTTATGCTAGAACAGAGATGACCTTTTTCTGTTAGCTTAAAATAGAGGAAAGATCAACTTTATTACACTGACTTCCAAATACAACAGAGCTTTTCTGTTCCATTGACTTAAGTAAACCAGAACAGAGATGATCTTGGTGCTAAGATACCTTTGGGTCACCATTCCCTTGGTTTGGGATATGTATACAGTAGACACTAGACAGGTAGGCAGCATTCTCAACTACAGGACCAGGCAGTGCAAGTAGCATTCTCTACCTCAGAGGCTCTCCATACAAGGACTTGATTTATACTTGACCTGGCTCACCTTAGCCAACCACCATCATTCCACTTCACATCATCAGCCATGGGTTTTATGAAACTGTCCTTTTGAGTTTAAGCCAATCAGATCTGACCGTTCACAGAGGTCATGGTACCATTACATTTATACTGTATGTTAACTTGATTATTGATGCCCTTTGTGTTTACAAAATCAGAACTTTAAAGAGCTTGTTTCACTGACATGGATTACGCTAAGTCTTAGTTTATAGACCCTTCTCACGGGGGCCATTTTGTGTCGAAAAGGCAGGATAAACACAGGTGCAAGTAAAACACTCATGAGGGTTTCCATCTTTGATGATTGGTAGTTGGAAACAACCCTCATTAGTGTGTTGCTTGCACCTGTGTTTACCCTGCCTTTTCGACACAAAATGGCCCCCGTGAAAAGGGTCTATTGTTGAATCCAATGGGAACCATATCAAAACGGAATTTAATAGCTCAAAAACAATCAAAAAACAATTCAAGTCTTAGCTGATCTGTGAAGTAAAACAATTGCAGATAAGGGTGCAATCCGCTTGGAGAGCCATATCATTTAGTTCAATCAAGCCTTAATACAAAGAACCCCTGCTCTCCCATATAGTACAGTACATTTAAATGCAGACCACCACTACAAGACACAGCCATGTCCAGTCAGGTGACATGGGAACAGAGACACTCACTCAGTGGTCTCCTTGATGACACAGCGGCGCTCCCGTGCGCCTTGCTGCCCTGGAAACAGAACACACGTTGACGTACGAAGCAACCAAATAAGGAAAAAGAGGGCGGAGACAAAGAGGGATTGTTGTTAGACGATTTTAGAAAGTGATACTTCACTTTGGTACATTTCCAGGCATCCATAAAGTAACCTCAAATATTGCCTGCATTCAGGCAATGAATACATGTTACTACTACAGTACTACTACTACTAGTACAACTACTACAAATACTAGACTAATAATAAATGCTTATATAGCAACAGGAATTATTACATGTTTTACTTTAGGAATGTTTTCCTAAACTGTGAAATAACCTGCATGAGGAAATATGATTAGTAAGCTCCTCTTTCAAGACACAAGTGAAAACGAATGTATTTATATGAGCTTGCATTTAAAAGATAATTTGTCCTCAATCTCATTATGCTATTGTAGCATTCATTTATTGTGGAGAGTCCAATATGGTTTCTGAATTTTGCTGAGCAGACTATAATGAGCAAGCAGTATTATTATTTATCCATTGATCTTTTCCATTTGGCCTCAATTTACTCAGCAATTGCTCACCTAGTGGATGTTCAAGCCTGTGGTATTATTCATCTAATGAATTCAATGAATGTTTGTTTTGTTATGCTAATGTCACCCTTACATCATTTTGTGACAATATTTCCTTTTATGGTCACCTTTTATGGCCACCCATAGTCATTGTTTGTTCTCATGGTATATGACTAGGTTCTTATACTTAAGAACTGGTAAGAGAATTAGTAGTCTTAAGACGCTAGCGTTTTGAAGTCCACCCATTGTTTTAAACGGCCGAACACGCACCAAGAGTGTTCTGACGCGCGTCAAACTGCCTTGACGGCCGTACTCCGAACCGGTTTCGACTTTGGAGCGTCAAATGAGGTTCCAGCAGCGACCAAAGCTCTCTGAGAACTACGGTATAACAACTTTTTTTCATCGGTCATCATTGTGCCTGCCTACAAGTTTCGCTCCCAGTGCGTTTCGGGCTTTAACTGAACATTGCTCAACCCCACTGTCTTTAAATGTTGCTACTTTATCATACGGTAGCATAATTATTTAATGAACAGTATTGATGAAACTTCAGTTGATGGCTCCGTGCTTACAGTAATAAGCAATGTACAAATACAAGCCTTGCCCTGCAAACCAAAGTGGTGCATGAAATGACATTATTGCCGGTGAGTAAATGTATAGTACAGTACAGAAAATAAGCGTTGCGCATGAATGAGGGTGTTAGAAGAATTTTAACATGTTACCGTCGTCCCACGATGCCGTTTGTGAAGTCTTATGTTGGGGTTATATTGCAGTGAGCAGTTTTCAAAATCGCCATGAAAACATCTAGTTCAAAGTAAATGCTATGTCCTACATCTGACAACCTAGAAAATGACTCGTGCATCAGCCCGCAGCAACCTGAAAAAAGCACCTGCAGTTTGTACGAGGTCTTAAAGATTTTTAACTATTCAAATAAGTACTGAGCTGCACCGAGTCCGACAAACTTATCGCGAACTTATGGTACGAAAACCACTACTAACTCTTGTCCAACAGTACACCATTCTTATAATATTCCAACATTAAAACATTAGGTACATTGATTACCATATTACCATATCTCACAAACCCATTCCAAAGCAATTCCCCTGATTTTATGGTCTTCAACAACCTCTCTGTCTCTTGCTCTCACACACTTTCTCTCAGACACAAGCACCTAGTTCCATGGGGGGGTGGAGTCACACACACCTACCACCCAACCGCACACATGCACACGCACACACACGCACACACACACGCGCGCACACACACACACACGCACACACCTCATAGAAGGCAGATGGAACGAGGTCTCCAACAGTAAAAGTTGATGGTCTCAGTAAAACTACAATAAAATACCCTATTCCCCTGAACAAGACCTTAATAGCATCTTACTCTCTCTATAGATATCTATCTATCTGTCCATCTCCTTGGCTTGCTCACCCCCTCTCCGACAGGTCCACATGAACACACACACACACACACACACACACACACACACACACACACGCGCGCCCTTAAAAGCATGACAACTCAACCCCCCTCTCTCTGCGGTATGATTGCTATGTCCGCAATGAGAGTTATGGGTGAGACACACACGCATGCACGAGTCACACACAGACACACACAGCTCTGCAGCAGTAGAAAGAGTAAATTGGGGGGAAATGCCGGTCATCTCACACACACACACACACACACAGTGTACGGAGTACAAGTTATGGTCAGGAGCTGTGGCCTGGACCCAGGTCTCAAGTCATCAGCCCATTGCTAGCCCAGAGTAGAGTAGAGTAGAATAAAGAATGGCCTGCAAAATAGCAAATGGCCTGCATTTATACAGTAAAGCGCTTTTCAAGTACATTCACGCATTCACACAGACGCTCACACACTGATGGTGCCAAGCTCCCACACAGGGTGCTGGCACACCATCGGGAGCAATTTGGGGTTCAGTATCTTGCCCAAGGACACTTCGAGATGCAGACTGGAGGAGGCGGGGATCGAACCACCGACCTCTTTTATCCAAAGTGATTAGTGGATGACCCGCTCTACCTCCTGAGCTACAGCCGCCCCAAGAAGAAGAGGCAGGGTTGAGAGTAGGGCTGGGCAATATTGTGATATGAGACTAGCTATCAGCTTAGATTTTGGCTATCGTCTTTTCCCGGCTGCATTACAGTAAAGTGATGACATTTTCTGAAATGACCAGACTGTTCTAGCTGTTCTATTATTTGCCTTTACCCACTTAATCGTTATATCGACATTTACTGATGATTATTTATCAAAAACATCATTGTGTAAATAATATTTGTGAAAGCACCAATAGTCAGGGAAGGAAGTAGTTCATGCATTCTGAGGATTCCACCGGAAATTAAAAAGTCTGCCACCTTGTGACAGGGAGTATAGTGGCTGAGCAGCAGCAGTGACGTGGTCCGTGGAACTGGGGAGAAGGCAGATGGCAGCAGGTCGGGGGAATGGTAACCGTATCACACTGGCCAGCAGGGGCTCCGGGAACCTACTCGCCTCTGCCTTGCCAGGTGGAGAGGAGTCTTTCTCCGGATCTCCTCCCGCCAGCCTGGACAGCTCTTCCAAGCGGTGCACATTTGGAGAGCTGAGCGCCGGTTGGTTTGTCATTTGAGGGGGATAATGGAGCCAGAGCCGTGTATATAGAAGATATATATATATATAGATGTCCAGCCATTCACTCCAATGGACCAGTTTTTTACTCTCAAGAGTTCCAGGAAGTAAGGTCCTGGATTAAGCAGCACTGTCGAGTTGCAGCAAAATGGACAGTTTGTGTTGTACTTTGAATTTTTTTTTTTTTCCTTGAATCAAATTGTACATTATCAGCTTTAATTTAGCATTAAAAAGTAAGCGTAGAAGTAGCGCGATACCCTTTCCTGGCTGTTCATTGGCTAATGAGTCACGTATTTTGGTCCTCCGCTGATGCCACTCTCTCTCTCTAGAGCAGTGGTTCTCAAATGGGGGTCCGGGGACCGCCAGGGGTCCGTGGCACTTTGCCAGAGGGTCCGCGAAAAATTTTCAGGAAAATAAAACGAAAAACTTTTTTTTTTGCAAAAGCTTTGTGGTAGTTCACCAAAAATATTGTATGCTTTAAATCTCAAGTGGTTCATGGATTACATTCTAATCTAACAAACCTATCAATTTAAAAGTCAAGCACGTTACCGTGGAAACAATTAAGCTTAGCCCAAAATCACAAATCAGAATGAAGGGGTCCCCGGTATATTTTCCATCTTGTAGGGGGTCCTTGGCTGAAAAACATTTGAGAACCTCTGCTCTAGAGGACACTAAATGGAGCTATAGTGTTTTGTAACTGAAGAGGGAAGCACTTGGGGTAATTTCATCCTAGGTCATAGGGTTACCAATACGTACAGACATATTACCAGCCCATGTAGCAGCATATCTAGTCGCCGCTGTATCGTTGCCGACACTATATTTGATTGGTTTTGCATGTTTTTTATCAGCGTCCGAAATCCACAGGAAATCGAAACAGCCGTCGAAAAAAATAAAATCTGCACCACGAAATATGGACGTTTCTGATTTGGTGTGGATAGGGCTCATAGAGATAAATGGGTTCGGTTTCTTAATTGCCGCCATACGATTTATTCGCACAAATTATTCGCGTTTTGTCTGAAAAGACCTTTAGAGAGGAACGGAGTGATGGAGCGCCAGCAGTGAGAGATGACAGGGAGGGGCAAAGAAGGGTGAAAGAGCGGTTGGTAATAAAAGGAGATGTGGGAGAGAAGGAGGGAGGGAGGGAGAGAGAGAGAGAGAGAGGGAGGGAGAGTGAATGTGAATGGAATGCAGGTGAAAGGCTGACCATAAAGATGAGGAAGTGGCAGATGAGAATGAAAGGCTATCAAAGAATGCACAAGAAAGGTGGAGGAAAATAGATGAGGGAGAGAAAGAAAAGGAAGGAGGGAAGGACAGCGGGCATGAGAGGAAAGATGTGGCTGGAGGAGGAGGAAATATGACGGGGAGGAAGAGGGAAAAAATGGTGGCCGAGAAGCAATAAGACAGAGAGAGAGGTCAGAGGGTGGAAGAGATTGAAGGATATGTGGAAAAATTGAGCGAGGAAAAGCAAGGGCATTTTTTATGGAAGGACACAGGAAACCGGAAGAAAGGAGTGAGAGCGGTTAAAGAAAGTAGGACAGAAGAAAACTGCCTCTCTCTCTCTCATTACTCAGTACGGACTGCGGCTGTACAAAATGATCTAGTTTACAGGAATAGGAGTTGGAGACCTACATAGTCACTATCAGCAATGGACCAACCCCGCCCCCGCCTCCACCCAATTAAATTAGCCCAGGCATGGAAAGCACTGATGACGCAGGTTCATATGATCTATGTCATCATACATATTGATGCAGGCTTCCCCGGCCTCTGCTAACTATATCAAGATCCAACAAGCAGCCTTCATCAAGTGTGTTTTCTGTCTTGACACATGCTCACATGATCTGTGTCACCACACTGTAGCATGCAGCACATAACAATGTTAGTTGTCGTGTAGAAGCAGGCTCTGCCAATGGCCGCTTTCCCCCTGAGACCCTCTGGATCAATAACTGCAGACAAAAGCATCTCCAGAATACAGAGAGAAATCAATAGCTTGGTTGTTGTTCTGATCCAGTTTTGTTCCGTCCTCCACATGGCTTCAAAGCCCACCGGGAAGGTTTCAGGAGCGCAGCCTTTTGCCTGGCCAGTTTTTTTACTTGCTGATTTGGGCATTTTTCATAGAGGTTTGTGCTTCTACCAATGTTGGATTAAATGGGTCCTTCTTTTGTCTTAGGGTTGCAAATTCCATGAATTACAGAATGCAAGTCGGGCAGAATTGAGTACTGTATTTCTTTTTAATGTGTTTTTCATTTTTTCCCTTAATACCCAAGTTTAGGTTTTGAAGCACCCATCCCACATAACAAACAACAGTTTGAGGATCCCTAAATACTTATCATGCGTTAGCAAACTAAGCCTGTTCAGGGCAAACCAAGCTTGTTCACCAACTTTCAGCACGATTTTCTCTGAATGTTGCTTTTAGGAATACGAACATTCAAGTGTGCGGAAATTCCTTTTATATTTGTATGTGAAATCTGTACAGATTCAAGTGTGCGGAAATTCCTTTTATATTAGGAATACGAACATTAAAATCAGCATTATCTTCTTCAATGTTTTTTCAGATTTCAATGCATGACATCATTTGAAAGCTTACAATCTACACTTTCATAATCTTTTCATAATCTAATTGTGGCCCAAAATACCAGCATCTAGACATTGGGTCTTTCTCAAAACGTGTTCTTGTGCATCCCTGTGTATTCCACGATGCATTTAACAGAACATCTAACGCAGGGATGTCAGAGATACGGCCCGCGGGCAGGTTTCATCCGGCCCGCGAGATGTTTTGGAATATTAAAAAAATATATATATATATTATTATTAAATTCGCACCCCATTATCATGAACTACGTGTGGCTAATAAGCAAGCTAAGAGTTCATTCATAAGTTAATTAACCTGCACTACAAGGAAGTATGTCAGTAGGTCATCAGGTGTAAACAAAGCCGCCATGATGCCACGCTGGAATTGAATCGCGCATTCAGCTACCTACCAAAAAACAAAAGAATCAACAAGATCAGGCGCGGACTGCATAATTGGGCACGTCGGGCAAATGCCCGGTGGCCTGGCCTGGCCTGGCCTGGCCTGCAAAAAAAAAAAAAAAAAAAAAAATTGTGCCCGCAGTCAGGCCACTCACTGAACAGCAGGCCAGGCGCCGCCTACTGGTTTACTAGTGGTTTTATTACTTTATTCAGGGTTAAAGTGGGTGCATCTCATTGTAAAATTGGACTTGACCCAAATTGGGCTTCAAACGGCCCAAATCTGGCTTCAAACGGCCCAAATTGAGCTTTAAACGGCCCAAATTTTTCGGACGCCGGCACGCACGTCGGCCCGTATCGGCCTGGCCTGCTTGGTATCTAATGCCCGGCCTGAATGGGCTACATGCACAACTCCACTACTTCCTGAAATTAGTACAGCTTCTTTATTTCCTGTCATCACTATTGGATGAACTGATTAATGTCAGGTGTGCTGCAGTCACAACAATGATCAGGCACACCTGATTAATCAGTTCATCCAATAGTGTAGGACAGGAAATAAAGAAGCTGTACTAATTTCAGGAAGTAAAAAAGTTGTGCATGTAGCCAATTATGATCCCAGTCCGCCCCTGAACAAGATGCTGTCGAAAAAGAGAAAGGTTGACATGGAATGCAGGCAGTTTCAAGAGAAATGGAAAGAGCAGTATTTATTTTGTGAAGTAAATGGGTAAATGAGTCGAATTGATTTTAGTAAAAAAAAAAATCCGGCCCCCATGAGGTCTCAGTTGAACAAATCCGGCCCTCTACCTAATATGAGTCTGACACCCCTGATCTAACGGCCAAAGTACAATTCCAACACATGGATAGGAAGTTGAATAGCTTGCTGATTATACATGGGATGTATGTTGACTTGGCCGATGGGAACGACTGGCAAGCCACAATATCCACTGCAACACATCACGTCCAAAACAGCACAACTGTCTAGAATACAGAGCCAGTTGAAACAGATGGGAAAATGAACAGCTGTGTGTCTTAATTGACGTCAACCACACAGTGCATCTCAAACTGTGAGTGAGGATACTTACTTGACTGTTTTATTGTTTATTTTTTTACAGGGACCATGCACAATTAAAACTGCACGGGAGTTGTCTTTCAGCTAATTTGGTCTCTGGGTAGGAAGTGTACTCTTTCGCTTTCTTGAGTTTGTTAGACAACTTGGGAAGATCGTCCTCCACAAGCATAATGGTAAACAGCTGGATATAGCATATTTGTGTTCCATACCAAACTCACCTCAGATTCCAACTGGTTAATCTCTCACGCACACCTACATTAAATGTCTCCTGTCTTCTGTCTAGTTCTCTGATGTGTACCGGTTGTCGTCAGAGAATCATATGGTGTGTGTGTGTGTGTGTGTGTGTGTGTGAGAGAGAGAGAGAGAGAGAGAGAGAGAGAGAGAGAGAGAGAGAGAGAGAGAGAGAGAGAGAGAGAGAGAGAGAGAGAGAGAGAGAGAGAGATATGGACAAACGGGGGGTAAACTGACTAGGCCTACTGTAGGTTTCCCCCACCACTGACCACCCAAAAACCATTTACATACAGTTAAGTTAAGTTGTCCTTTCTTTATCCCCATGGGGAAATTCATCCTCTGCATTTGACCCATCCTCTACTAGGAACCTTCCTACAACTAGGAGCAGTTGGCAGCCACAGTGCATCGCCCGGGGACCAACTCCAGTTCTTTTGCCAGTGCCTTGGTCAGGGGCACCGACAGGAGTATGAACCCTAACACATTTTGGTGGTGGGAGGAAACGGGAGCACCCGGAGGACACCCACATGAACACGAGGGAGAACATGCAAACTCCACACAGAAAGGACCTGGGACGGACTGGGGTTCGAACCCGGGACCTTCTTGCTGTAAGGCAATAGTGCCACAGACCTGGCTTTTGTTTCTGTGTGTCATTCTTTATACACAATAACCTATCTAGACAAAATGGGGGGGGGGGGGGGGGGTTATAATTGGTAAGAGGGAAGAAGGAATCCTATGCAAAAAAGTGGTCAATCCTTCACATCTCATTCTATATGAGATGGAGAAAAGACAGAAACAGAGAATCTACATGAACTATTTCGGTCTCTCCATTGAAATGTCATAGCCCACAAACAGACGATAAATTCCACAATCAGCTGTCGCTATCATGAGACAATGACTGCTGCTGAAACCTACGTAGCTCAAAATTTAACCCGGACATGAAATCAATGCGAGAAATCACTCAAGGACAGAGCGCGACTGCTGAAGAGCGAGTGACATGTACTCCAGGAATCAAAATAACCTTGCCCTTCCCCGTTACTGAGCAAGGCACGAGGCAGCCCTGTGAAACTCAAATAAGAGGGACTTTGAGGAGAGTTCGCTCCAAAGTCGTAGTTGCCTGGGAAGGAGTGTGGGAGTCAGGAACTGTGCGCAGGACAGAGTGTCCGACGGTGGGGAAACCAGGGCAGAAGAGTCCCTGGTGAGTTCCTAGAGGCCTGGGTGAGAGGAGAGGCGAGGAGCGGAGAGGAGAGACCTCTGAATGCCAATGTCTGCACTTCGAGCAGCCAAAGAAAAAAACCTGGAGGAAGAGGAGGAGGAGGAGGAGGGCAAGGGGACGCAAAAAGGAAGGAGGACGTTCCAGAAACGAGAGTGGGAAAGAGGGAGAGAGAGAAAGAGCGGAAGAGAGACCTCGTGAAGTGGCAGACGCAGTAGAAATAGCTGCCCCACTTGTAGACACACTTTCTGCTGCTAGCTGACTGTCCTCGATGCACTGGGGTAGCTAACCTATATAAGCCTGCTCCACACCGCAGCATCTCACTGGGGTGGGGTGGGCTAAAAATCAGGTCGCTCATGCTGTAAGCTACTGCTGAGTTAAGTCACCTGTGCTGTTAGCCTAGCTTGCTAGCGGGCAGCCAGCTGCTCCACTAATTAACAGCCCATCTACGCAACGGGCCTGAGCATATGGAGGACTAGATAGAGAGGTACTGGGCTTATAATAGGTGCCAATGCCGTACGGAGTGAGCAGTGGCCAGACGTGTGTAGTACTGTACTTCTGTATAGGAAGAATCAGCGTGGGACTTTGAAGCGAAAGAGTTTGGGAAGCTACGCCAATATAGCCAGTAACTCTGAGGTGGTAATGAAGAGGTTCGATGGATGTTTCGAGTGGAGCCACCACCCCTTTTGAGTGGAGCAATTACAGGTCTGGTTTGCTGAGATGTGTCTTGATTACGTCGCTCCACCTGCTGGGTAGACGAGACACTTACTGGCACAGCTTGAATTCAAGTGATTTACCAGCCGATTAATCACACCGTTCCAGATTAGACAGCCAATATAATTGGGTGACTTTTCAAAGATCAAATCCCTCCTCGCTGCAGCGACAGGGCATCTTCCTCGCCACTTTCCTGGTGAGACAAAGTAGAAAGCGAGGTGATTTTCTCTGTGAAATTAGTTTAAACGAAATTAATTTAAATTAATCAGATTGCCAGAGAAAAATAGAACTGAAGGAAGAAACCAATTAAAATGTTTAAAAGGCTTCAAGCAAAGCCCCATACTCAACTCTAAAGCCTTTGACAGACTGGGCGATTTTGGGCTGTCCCAGAGGAAAGATGACCAGCGTGAAAAACTTTATCTTTGGTCGTGGCTACAAAAACGCTTGTCTTGCGTCACGCAGTGAGATAGGTTGAAAGACGGCCGTTGTCACAGTCTTGTGACCAAAGATAGCCTAGCCCTAGGATGAATTCTAACACTGTCAGAAATGTAGGGTGACAGCTACGACGATGTCTGATAACAACCAATAGAAATGCTGCATGATCAGTATATAGACGCTAATGCTAGTAGAGGAGGCTAAGAAATAGTTGACGGTTACCTCAAGCTCTCTCGCTAAATTGACATCCCGTGCTGGTCTCTGTTCCCGAGCCACGAGCGGGTCCACATTCTCCTCCTCCTCGGATGTTTTTCCAGACACATAAATTCCACTTTGCAAGGACTCCATTCTTTGTCAGTGCATTGTTGACATCTCTACCACAGACAACTGTGGCACGCGTTCATTGATTGTCTATACACATCAAACCTGACGTCGTACCCAAGTTTATTAGATCCAACGTCGCACAGTGTGTGGCCTGAAATAAACATATAAGATTGCTAAAATCGTACAGTCTGTAGGCGGCTTAACACCCGCAGCCGACACACCACAGAATAGGGGGGAAACATCTGGACGAGTAATTGACTAACTCAGCCAAAAAAGTAATATTCAACTACCGTAAATACATGCTCTGCTAATGGCTTTATTAATGTGTGACTTATGTCATTTGAGGCACGACAACACAACAACACAAACTCTCACAGCCACAATAATGAGTGAATTATACTCTCTGAGTCACAAACCTATTTGACACTTTCAACACCACATTTATTGGTGGCATTATCGAAGGCCAGGACTAATGGCTACTGCACTCTCTCTCTCTCTCTCTCTCTCTCTCTCTCTCTCTCTCTCTCTCTCTCTCTCTCTCTCTCTCTCTCTCTCGCTCTCTCTCTCTCTCAAACACACACACACATGTGTATGCAGACACAGACAATGAGAAACACGGGGTGCACAAACACGTACACATTAACCCTCGAACTAACAAACGTGCAATTATGTGAGTCTGTTTCAATCAACATTGAAATGCACTCACATAATTGCATAGTTGCTATGTAGAATGTAAAGTGCATTAGCCGGAGATAATAGAGATATCTTAGGCTGTGTGTGCATGTGTGACAGCGAGAGAGAGAGAGAGAGAGAGAGAGAGAGAGAGAGAGAGAGAGAGAGAGAGAGAGAGAGAGAGAGGACTTTTGAGCGCAGGATAAAAATGGATAAAAAATAATTATCTCTCTCTCTCTGTCTCTTTCTCTCTCTAGCTCCCTCTCTCTCTAAGAGGTAGATGGAGTGTGACTGACAGGTATATAAATGTCCATAGAACTTAAACAATAACCATCATAAGCATGACAGACTAGAAGAGTTGGCAGCAGAGGGAGAAATTGTCCATCTTGGCCCTTGACACTAATGCCTAGATATTTATCCCGATTTTACACAGGATCTCCAGTTGGGCACAGTCTGTCTTTGTTGACTCTAGTCTGCAGTTGTTTTGCCAGCCGGCACCAAAATCTTGTTGGTGTATGATGGGTACAGACTCTGATCGTCAAGTGTATACTCCCTCCAGACGCCAGTCGGAGCCACTACGATTATATCAAACATGTTTGAATTTTCAAGCCGATTCTGGACACAGTCACGTAGTGTAAACTCATCAACAACCATCAACAACTCACATGGATAGGATCCCGTCAATATCCAACGAAAAACTATGAGGCAATGAGGCAAAAGCAGTCAAATAGCTAGTCATTCTTCATACAATACATATTTCTGAAACCAAGGAGGAGATCAAAGACAGCACGCTAAAGCTGTTTGCTCACAGTTATCAAGTCAGCCAGAATAAAACGGAAACTTCCCATTACAACTTTCAAAATGAAAGTACCTTTGCAACATGTTTTTGTTGTTGTTGTGTGATCCAAAATACCGCAAGTAAACAAAGAGGAAATAAAGAAAACATTCGCAGACAAACCTGTTTAAATAAACATAATGTTGTGCCTTTGGAAAGTCAATTTTAACCCGTAGTGAGTCATGCAGTAATAAATTAGCGTGAGTTTGCTGGGTTCAGTTGGGGTCAGCTGCTGTGACAAGTCATGCAGTGTGTGGTCTCTCGTCTGAGGGAGTTGTGTAGTGTATAACCTCCAGTTTTTCAGTCGTCATAAAAAATCTTCAGGAACCAGCTGGGTAATGTATCTTCTCCAGTCTTTTCATAATATGTGAGATTTTCAAAGTTGTCTAGTGTATCATAGGCACAACACATACTAATATACACATAGCTAAATGTGTTTTCACCTGATAACTTGTAACAGGTAGCTGTACTTGAAATGTGAAATCTGATAGCGTGTACTTTTACAGAAACAGTGTGGGCAGAGGTGCACTACTGCTACTCATGCAAACATCTGATCTTGGGTTGGTACCACACTAGATCAGTATCCCCAACCCCCAACATTTGATACCAAGAGCAACGTATAAATACAGCAAAGCAATTTGATTTATAATCTGTTTCCATACACACAGGGGCATTAGATAAACTTTCAATACTATTCCATGAACAGGCAATACTTGGATGTTTTGAAGGTAAATTCAAACCTGTGTTTGAGTGTGTGTGTGTGTGTGTGTGTGCGTGCGTGTGCGTGTGCGTGTGTGTGTGTGCGGTGTGCGTGCGTGCATGTGTGCATGTGTGTATGTGTCTGTGTGTGTGTGTGTGTATGTACGTGCGTATGCGTGTGTGTACGTGTGTGTACGTGCTTGCCTGTGTGTTGTTATGGATGCACGTGCACACACAATGACTTTTGCAGATTTAGCCCTTGAACAACTTTATGCACAGTGGGATATAAAAAAAAGATAACAGAACTTTGTGGGCAGCAGTGGATATGAAAAGTACTCGGAAAGGGGAAAAAAGGAAACAAAGAAACGGACCCGAAACTGCTCCTGTTTCTATTACACGCAGCCATTTTTAGACAGTCATCCATTAAGTCCGCTGCGTTCCCAAACTGTCAGCCACAAGCAAAGCCAAAGAGGCCATGTCAACTGAGGGCGTTACGCAGGAAACAGCAGAGCGCGCTCTCCGAGCAGCACTCGGGGAATTGGAGGAGGTCGGGAAGGGGCAGGTAGTGGACTACAATATGGTTGTCAAACAGTGCGATTTGATATATTTAGAGTAAGATGGATTAGAGACTTTGTTCAATGTGAACATCTTAAAGAGAAGAAAGGAAGGAAGGAAGGAAGGTGGCGGAGAGCAAAAGAGGAGGATAGAAAAGGATTGGGGTTTGCAGTGAAGATCTTTCTTAGAACTGATCCTACTTTAGTGATGTGTATTCTTCTTACACTGTCATTTACTGTATAGACTCAAGTGCTGCCTTGTCTATATACTTACAGTAGCATATTCAGTGCTGCCTACAGATGCATGGCATTGTCCACGCTCTGTGTGTGTGTGTGTGTGTGTGTGTGTGTGTGTGTGTGTGTGTGTATGTGTGTGTGAGTGTGTGTGTGTGAGTGAGGGACAGAGAGAAAGAGAGAGCGACCCAGAGAGAGAGAGAGAGAGAGGGAGAGAGAGAGAGAGAGAGAGAGAGAGCGAGAGAGAGAGAGAGAGAGAAGGTGTATGTGTGATTTGTGCGTATTACCTCTGGCCCCATGTGTTCAGTCTGTGTTGTGCGGTCAGTCATTTGGCAGTCTTTCATCTTCAGGGCAACTTTGGCACTCTCCTGCACACAAAAGAAATACACACACCCATCAGCCGTGTCCAAAAAATAAAATATAAATAAATAAATAATAAATAATAAATAAATAAATAAATAAATAAATAAAATCAAAAACAAACAACTTCAAAAAACTAAATGGTCTCCCAAGAGAATTATGCCTTGCCTATGCGAGCATAACACTAAGTATAGTTGGCATTTGTTTCTATGCTTAGCTATCAAAAGAAAACAACAAGCATCAACTGTAAAAAAAGAAAGAAAGAAATTAAATAAATAAATGTGAAAATAAAAACGAACCAAAATTGTTTTCTCTCCCCTCGCCGCCTCTCCTGCAGATCCAAGAGGTGATAAAACAGTGCTGACATGCAAGGGGGAACTTTTCTACAGCCAAATATTGGAGCAGGCACCCTCCACAAAGTGCACCGGCAGAGAGGAACTCATAAACAGTGACAGCAAGTGCTGGCCAGCCAGCCAGGCAGGTCCTTCTAGGAGATAATTAATAGGTTTTCACTGACAGATTTACAGACGGAGGCAAAGAGAGAGAGAGAGAGGAGCATTGGCCGTTTCCTTCAAAATACAGCAGTTTTACCTTGACCAGGAACCTGCCCATCCTACCTGCCTCTGCATTACCTCTAGGTGATCATTTTAAAGTCAGGATGCGAGCCCCCACTCCCCAGAGCATTTTACGATGTCACCAATCATCCTGACATGCTGCGCTACACTACTCATTGGGGGCGGGTGGGGCGGGGTGTGGGGGGGGCATGAGTTGAAAGTTGCAGTGGTTATGAAATATTGAGAAATCTTTCAACCTTAATTAAAATGAATTAACCAAACTGAGACAAGGTGACGGAAATGGTTTAGGTTGAGGACAAATTATTAGAGTGAAAGAAGAATATTTATAATAAGCCCTCACCCGGTTTACGTACAGACTGTACGTAAACCGGGTGAGCCTCATATCATAGTGTGTACGGTACAGTCCGACTCCAGCAACTGTGACTTGACAGATTGTGTTAAAAATGTGTTTAGATGAGTCACGCCGCACGCGCCTATACGTGCAACATCAGGGAGGCTTTCCACAGCTAAATGTTGCAGTTGGAGCGTGGTCGTTCAACAAAGTGCAGCGGTTGAGAGAGGAGGAAACTCATAAAAGCTGACAGCTAGTGATGGCCAGGCAGGTCCTTCTAGGAGATAATGAATAGGTTTTCACTGGCAGATTTACAGACAGAGGCAGAGAGGAGAGCGCCTCGGCTAGGAGCTGCCCTTTCCTTCAAAATGATGCACTTTAACTCAGGTAATAGGTGTGGTGTGCAAAGTTTCCCTTTAGACACACGCAAACACACGCGCACACACGCACGCGCAGACACACACACACACACACACACTCAAATACATACCCCCGAAAAATGCACAAAAATTTGAGGCAGTGACAGAGTGACCTTTGTTCTAAAGGCATATGGTTTGGATAAAATTAAGGTAAGGCTGTGCAGCAAGGACACAGACTTGTGTTACAACACAGACACATACACAGCACACACACACACACACACGCACACAAACACGCACATATGCACAGAAGTCAAATCTAGCTGGTGGCAGGAGCCAGAACATCCTTGTCAGAGAGAAGTGCCAAATTTGAGACAGGTGTGTGTGTGGAGGGGAGGGGTGTTTGTGTGTGTGTGTGTAATGTGTGTGTGTGTGTGTGTGTGTGTGTGTGTGTGTGTGTGTGTGTGTGTGTGTGTGTCTGTATGTATATATACCTGTACCGAAAAACCAGTATGATTATGTGTACCGTTACACCCCTAATGTATATATATACAGTATATATACTATATATATATACACACACACACACACACACACACACACACACACACACACATACCGTATGTGTGAATGATGGATGTGTGAGCTGGGCAAAAACACACTCCATCATTCGGTGGCTACATTATGTCACCATATGGTAGAAAAAGAGAGAGAGAGAGAGAGAGTATAGGGGGATGACAGGATGAAGGCGAGCTATAGGGAGAAACAGAGGGAGACAGAGAGACGGAGGCGAAACAAGAGAAAAGAGGGAGAATAATGAGATGCAAGTGGCAGAATGTGATGAAACAAACAAAAGTCAGTGGGCTGCTCTGACATTTCTCACAACACTGCCATCACTTTGGCACATCATCCTGCTCACACAACACTGCCATCACTTTGGCACGTCATCCTGCTCACAACACTGCCATCACTTTGGCAGCACGTCATCCTGCTCACACAACACTGCCATCACTTTGGCACATCATCCTGCTCACACAACACTGCCATCACTTTGGCACATCATCCTGCTCACACAACACTGCCATCACTTTGGCACATCATCCTGCTCACACAACACTGCCATCACTTTGGCACATCATCCTGCTCACACAACACTGCCATCACTTTGGCACGTCATCCTGCTCACACAACACTGCCATCACTTTGGCACGTCATCCTGCTCACACAACACTGCCATCACTTTGGCACATCATCCTGCTCACACAACACTGCCATCACTTTGGCACATCATCCTGCTCACACAACACTGCCATCACTTTGGCACATCATCCTGCTCACACAACACTGCCATCACTTTGGCACATCATCCTGCTCACACAACACTGCCATCACTTTGGCACATCATCCTGCTCACACAACACTGCCATCACTTTGGCACATCATCCTGCTCACACAACACTGCCATCACTTTGGCACGTCATCCTGCTCACACAACACTGCCATCACTTTGGCACGTCATCCTGCTCACACAACACTGCCATCACTTTGGCAGCACGTCATCCTGCTCACACAACACTGCCATCACTTTGGCAGCACGTCATCCTGCTCACACAACACTGCCATCACTTTGGCAGCACGTCATCCTGCTCACACAACACTGCCATCACTTTGGCACGTCATCCTGCTCACACAACACTGCCATCACTTTGGCACGTCATCCTGCTCACACAACACTGCCATCACTTTGGCACGTCATCCTGCTCACACAACACTGCCATCACTTTGGCCCATCATCCTGCTCACACAACACTGCCATCACTTTGGCACGTCATCCTGCTCAGACAACACTGCCATCACTTTGGCACATCATCCTGCTCACACAACACTGCCATCACTTTGGCACGTCATCCTGCTCACACAACACTGCCATCACTTTGGCACGTCATCCTGCTCACACAACACTGCCATCACTTTGGCACGTCATCCTGCTCGCACAACACTGCCATCACTTTGGCACGTCATCCTGCTCACACAACACTGCCATCACTTTGGCACGTCATCCTGCTCACAACACTGCCATCACTTTGGCAGCACGTCATCCTGCTCACACAACACTGCCATCACTTTGGCACGTCATCCTGCTCACACAACACTGCCATCACTTTGGCAGCACGTCATCCTGCTCACACAACACTGCCATCACTTTGGCAGCACGTCATCCTGCTCACACAACACTGCCATCACTTTGGCACGTCATCCTGCTCACACAACACTGCCATCACTTTGGCACGTCATCCTGCTCACACAACACTGCCATCACTTTGGCACGTCATCCTGCTCACACAACACTGCCATCACTTTGGCACGTCATCCTGCTCACACAACACTGCCATCACTTTGGCACGTCATCCTGCTCACACAACACTGCCATCACTTTGGCACATCATCCTGCTCACACAACACTGCCATCACTTTGGCACGTCATCCTGCTCAGACAACACTGCCATCACTTTGGCACGTCATCCTGCTCACACAACACTGCCATCACTTTGGCACGTCATCCTGCTCACACAACACTGCCATCACTTTGGCACATCATCCTGCTCACACAACACTGCCATCACTTTGGCACGTCATCCTGCTCACACAACACTGCCATCACTTTGGCACGTCATCCTGCTCACACAACACTGCCATCACTTTGGCACGTCATCCTGCTCGCACAACACTGCCATCACTTTGGCACGTCATCCTGCTCACACAACACTGCCATCACTTTGGCACGTCATCCTGCTCGCACAACACTGCCATCACTTTGGCACATCATCCTGCTCACACAACACTGCCATCACTTTGGCAGCACGTCA
The DNA here is from genome assembly GCF_964638095.1 of Poromitra crassiceps. Taxonomy (NCBI): domain Eukaryota; kingdom Metazoa; phylum Chordata; class Actinopteri; order Beryciformes; family Melamphaidae; genus Poromitra; species Poromitra crassiceps. The sequence goes on along the minus strand of NC_139631.1, from coordinate 12,525,042 downwards.
TCCTGCTCACACAACACTGCCATCACTTTGGCACGTCATCCTGCTCACACAACACTGCCATCACTTTGGCACGTCATCCTGCTCACACAACACTGCCATCACTTTGGCACATCATCCTGCTCACACAACACTGCCATCACTTTGGCACATCATCCTGCTCACACAACACTGCCATCACTTTGGCACATCATCCTGCTCACACAACACTGCCATCACTTTGGCACATCATCCTGCTCACACAACACTGCCATCACTTTGGCACATCATCCTGCTCACACAACACTGCCATCACTTTGGCACGTCATCCTGCTCACACAACACTGCCATCACTTTGGCACATCATCCTGCTCACACAACACTGCCATCACTTTGGCACGTCATCCTGCTCACACAACACTGCCATCACTTTGGCACGTCAACCTGCTCACACAACACTGCCATCACTTTGGCACGTCATCCTGCTCACACAACACTGCCATCACTTTGGCACGTCATCCTGCTCACACAACACTGCCATCACTTTGGCACGTCATCCTGCTCACACAACACTGCCATCACTTTGGCACGTCATCCTGCTCACACAACACTGCCATCACTTTGGCACATCATCCTGCTCACACAACACTGCCATCACTTTGGCACGTCATCCTGCTCACACAACACTGCCATCACTTTGGCACATCATCCTGCTCACACAACACTGCCATCACTTTGGCACATCATCCTGCTCACACAACACTGCCATCACTTTGGCACATCATCCTGCTCACACAACACTGCCATCACTTTGGCACATCATCCTGCTCACACAACACTGCCATCACTTTGGCACATCATCCTGCTCACACAACACTGCCATCACTTTGGCACATCATCCTGCTCACACAACACTGCCATCACTTTGGCACGTCATCCTGCTCAGACTTGGCACCATGTCTGCATTACATCGCTTTGATACAACAGGTGACAAATTAGAGACGTGTGGAAGGAAAATGATGAAAATTGTTACGAAGCATTTCTGTAAATGATCCAGGGGCCAAATCATCAAGGGCCTTGGGAAATGAAGATTTTTTCGACACTCAACCAAATACATTTTACATTCAAGTCTAGATATTTTATAAGTGTCGTTTTGCTATACCAAATATCCCAACAAGGAAATGATCAGGTTTGTTTGGCGTACGGCTCCATGATGATGCTCCTCCTGCGATGATGAGGGGAGGGCATCAGGAATGCATAGAATAGAAATCCCCCCTGATGGGGAATCCCTCTGGAGCATGACGTTGGTGGTGGCCAGTGTTGCCAACTTGGCGACTTTGTCACTATTTAGCTACTTATCAGACCCCCCTGGTGAATTTATTTCTCAAAAGCGACAAGCGACAAATCTGGCAACTTTTCCTGACCATGGGAAGCAATGTTAATGTGTTGAATCCCGAGGGATTTTGCCTATAAATTGTTGCGCCTGCTGGCAGGTTTTGTCTCTTTCGCCTTCTCTCTGCCTGTGTGATAAACACATAACAGCACTTCTCTGCTGAGAGCAGCAGGATAGGGTTTACTTGTCATTTCTAACGGCGTACGCCGAATCTGGCCCGCAGATATTAAGTGCAGAGTCAGCACTTAATATTACAACCATACAGTCAATGATTACAACGGCTACGCCAAGGCGTGTTTTTTTTTTTTTTGCATATATATTGATATGCAAATTAGCGTGTGACGTCATCTTTCTGAAAAGAGGGGCTGGCGACAGCACATGTGTCGGGGGAAGCATGTGCTAGTCTACGGTTCTCCCCACATCGGCAGAGGGGTGGAGCAACGACAGGGACAGCAGGGGGAATTGGCCAAGTACAATAGACTACTTGCACAACTCCACTACTTCCTGAAATGAGTAGGGCATCTTGGTTTCCTGTCCTACACTATTGGATGAACTGATTAATGTCAGGTGTGCCTGATCACTGTTGTTGTGACGGCTGCGTTCCGATCAGCTAGTAGTTCCCCTTCGAAGTGGACTGCACAGGGTATTCAGCCATGTTAAGTAATATAGCTGAATACTCTGTGCAGTCCACTTCGTAGGGAACTACTAGCCGATCGGAACGCAGCATGCCCTACTCATTTCAGGAAGTAGTGGAGTTGTGCAAGTAGTCTATTGGGGAGAAAATGGGAGAAGAACAGAAAAAAAAAACTTGATAAAAACAAAATCTGTCATTGAATCTATCTTAGAGCTGCTATATTCTCACAATACATAATAGTGTGTTTGTTTGTTTGTGTGTGTGTGTGTGCGTGTGCGTGTGCATGTGCGTGTGTGCGAATCTCACCAGTTCGTTCTGGAGTCGGAGGATCAGCTCATCTTTGTCCCTCAGCTGTTGCAGCAAGGCCTCCTCTCTGCCTGGATCCTAAACACACACACACACACACACACACACACACACACACACACACACACACACACACACACACACACACAGCATGTTACACACAAACTGAGGACACTGCAGACAAGTGGTTTATCCAAGGGATCACACACTGCCACCAAAGCAATACATGTCATAGAGCCTAAGAGAAGTGGCCATATAAGAGATATGTGTGTCTGTGTGCGGGTGCGTTCGTGCGTAGATAAGAGATATGTGTGTGTCTGTGTGCGGGTGCGTTCGTGCGCGTGTCTACATACACGTTTGAGTGTGATTGCGAGTGTTTTATCCGTGTTTACGGCCATGCCTCTTGCTACTGTGTGTGTCCGTGTGCAATAAAGCTGTCATGTGGTGCATGCAGCCGAACTCTTTCCATTTCTGTGATAAACTTGTTGTGACCTATAACGGCAGCACATAGCACACAGCACTTTACTGTGACCTTGTGCTGCCCACGGACATTACTATAGGGAGGAGGGAGGCGAGGCACAGGGGCGGACAAGTAAGACGCAAGAAGAGCGAGGGAGGAAGGAGAGCGAGAGAGAGAGAGAGAGAGAGAGAGGCAGTGCGAGGCAGAAAGTCACTGACTCTTCAAGGACATAAAAGGAGGAGAGGAAGAGAGAGGGGTGAGAGGACGGGAGGAGATTGAGGGGGAAATGAGATGACGTGGGGGGACAGGAGAAGAGGACGGATAGAGCGATGGAGAGGACAGAGAGGGCCTGAGGCAGGGCATGATGGTCTGAAACCATGGGGAGCCATCTAGCTAAAGGACACAGAGAGAGAGAGAGAGATAGAGAGACCTTAGGGAACCATTTATAGCTACACCATCGTCCTCTAAATGATCTCTCTGATGTGAGTGTCTAGCCAAGTCAAGTCAAGCCAAGTCAAGTTTGTTTATTTATACTGTATAGGCCTAACTCACAAAGTCTCCAAGGACTTCACAGGGAATGTGTGCAGACAGGTCATACAAGACCTTGGCCATTTCTCAATACCAAGAATGCGTTCTTGTTCTTGTGTTCTTGGGGAGAACGTTCTTGCTAGCCGTTCTTGGAAGAATGAACTTGCTAGGTCACAAGCACACATAACGCTGTAATGGAAGTCCGGCTGTCTGCGTGCATCTTTCAAAATGTAGCGCAATTTAGGAGATCCGTGGTTGCTCAATACATATGTCTGTCACGCCTTTTTTTGGTCTTAGGGGGTGGTCCTTAAACTCTTTTCAAGAGTGCTGCCCCAGACGTAGGGCTGGCTACTACGAGACTAGACAAGACAAGAAGAGTACAGACAGAAATAAGTCAAGAGAAATGCAGAGTGGAGTGAGGGTGAGAGACAGACAGCTGCATGGACAGGGAGCAGAGAGAGAGAGACAGAGAGAGAGAGAGAGAGAGAGAGAGAGAGAGAGAGAGAATACACCTCAACTAGACCACACAAGTTCAACAACAAGGGACAAGGGACTGTACATTATGACCACAATGTTATAAAACCTACAATATAACATACATGTGCTGACCTAACTCTTTTATTGCTGATACTTCAGTTATTGGCTTTGTTTGAGTAATGGCTACACAGTAGCACGCACGCACGCGCGCACACACACATACACACGCACGCGCGCACACACACATACACACACACACACACACACACACACACACACACGCACACATACACACGCGCACACACACACACACACCACACACACACACACACACACACCACACACACACACACACACACACACACACATTTTAATTTCTTTATTGGATTTTCGATTAGAGACATTAATCGTATATCAAAACCCAATAGTAGCAAGAGTCAATGCAATACAATACAAGATCATGCTCACAATGTTATCTGTAGGCTATAGACATAGGCAGATCAAAAAAAGAAACATTAGGCTCTATGGGTATAAGTGACAACGTCTTTTCCAAATGAAATGACTGCCAATGATGGCAGACACAGAGCAGTACTTGGCCAACTGTTTTGCAGCTTTTTTTGCCAGTCCAGCAAGTTGGAGTCCTCGCACACACATTTTATGAACATGCCCCAGGCTACCAAATATCAAGACTAAAATTTTACAATTATACCCACATGCAGAGATGGCATTTGCAAGTGTTTGATATTTTAGCCATTTATAACTGAAGCATGTATCCATGTACAAATCAAAGGAACATCCAATTTCTAAAATTAAAACAGACTTGGTGGATTCATTGATCATGACAATATCCGGAGTATTTGGACAGCTTTCAACAGTATTGTTAAATGTATTGTTAGATTGGGATGAGGCAAACCAGTTAATTTGAACAGTTTTGTTAATGTGGAATTGTGTGTGTTGTCCAGTGGCACGACGCAGTTCTTTAGCAGTCAAATCCACGATACGGTCGTGGCGTGCCGTATACAGTCCCTTGAAAGCGGGGCAGCTGTTCATAATGTGCGCAACTGATTCCGGTTGCTGATTATTGTGCAGTAGACAGTGTGAATCATGTTGTGATGGGTACCAGAGGGCAAGGTTGTATTTGGTGGGCAGAACTTGTAACCGGGCTTTTATTGTGAATTTAAGAATGGATTCATCTATTATTGAGTTGTGTAGGATGGAATGGGACACAGTATGGTCAGCGCACGGCAGGCAGGCCAGCATTCCTTGTAGCCGCAGACCAGTCCAGCGTTGCCGCTGGCGGGTTTGATGGTGTTCAATAATGTCTCGTCTGCAGTTCTGGGGATTCAGGACCTTCGTGTTGTCCTCGTCAGTGCTCAACACCGCCCGCACAGAAATGCCCGTGTCAGTGACTACGGCATCACCAACCTCCACCACACGGTCCAGTGCGTTCGCGTCGCTCCAGCTCAGGTGTATTTGAGCACTGTTACAGATGTCGTTAAGGTCGGGCCAGTCAGAGCGCACTCCAAACCCCGGGGCGCGCGTGTCCAGTTTCCCACTGGGCTTTTTCCTGAATCCCAGGAAATTGGCCTCTGTTGTTGAGTGTGGGACTTTGCGCTTTGTTAAATCCAGGAGAAGTGAAGCTCGTGCCTGTTCTCTGACGGCGGGATCATCGTTGTTTAGCATACGGAGGAGATGGTTTATTCTCGTAGCTGTATAAATCCATTCAACATTGGGGATGCCTAACCCCCCCTCGCTTCTTTTGTGAAAAATTAAATCTCTGGTTGAGTGCGTATTGAGGCCCATCCATTTCCGTACCAAATTAACAGTTTTATTGTTCATTTCTGTCAGAGTGCATTTAGGAATGTGTATGTTTGCGAAGAGATGCTGCACCTTGGAGAGCGCAATCTCGCGCACTGCTGATAGTTTCATGGTTATGGGTAGAGGGGATGTATCGATCATGTCCAGTCTGGTAGAGTATTGAGCGACAATATCACTCAGCTGCTCCTCCCATTCTCCTGCAACATTGAATTTATGTCCAAGATAGCAATATGCCTCATGTCGTGCGTAAACTTTCATTTCTTTACCCATGATGGTGAAAGAGGGTGGTTTGTCATGTCTGGCCCTGTACCACCTGTTGCCCCCGCTGCGCCGTTCATAAAATACTGCGCATTTGGTGTTTTTCGCCTCAAGTCCAGACCACTGCAAAAATGCGTCCGTGCGTAAAAGCATGTTGGAGATTACGCGCTCCTCCCTGGAGGCTACCAGGACGTCATCAGCGTAGCCCTGGACTGGGTTCGGAGATTTCGTGTCCGGCGGGGCGCACTGTTCGAGCCATTTAAGCCAGCTGTTGATGGCGATAATGAAGTTTACAGCACTCCAAGGGCACCCGGTTTTGATGCCAATTCCGAGTGGGATTGGTTCAGTGAGCTGATCACCACATATCACCTGTATGAATGAGCCTGCATATATATCACTGACTATGTCTACATATGCTTTTGGCAGGTTGATTTCAACCAGGGAATTAATCATGACACTATGAGGTAGTGTGCCAAAGGCATCACGGAAATCCAAAAACACGGTATAAAACTTGGTTGACTCGTGTTTAAAATCATCAATGCCCGTTTTAAGGCTGAACACATGTTCGTTCATACCTTGGCGGTTTATATATGCTTTCTGCTTTTTAGAAAGTATAGGCCTACCCGCCTCCACCAGCCACGGAAGGATGCGGTTCAGTATACACTTCATAAAAAGTTTGTAGATAGTTGGCAGAAGGGAAATGTCTCTCCACGTACTCGGGTCGTCTGGGATGTTATCCTTTTTAGGGATTCTATGGATCAATGCTCCTTTCCAAGATTGAGGAACTTTTCCATTGGTCAGGCAGACATTAAAGATGTTGGTCAATACCGGACAGGTCCACTGTTTAGCGGCTTTAAATGTTTCATAAACAACGCCGTCTGAGCCACTTGCCTTGTTGTTCGGGAGGCTATTTAGCACAGTTAAAACCTCCTCAGTTGTAAAAAGGGACGTTTCGGGATCATGATCCGGACCCGGGAGGTTAAGATCTAATAGTCCATGCCAAGGGGGCTCGCTTAGGTGTTCAGGTGGGCTAATCTGGCATTTCGCTGTGTAATACTCATGAACTTGGGCCACATTACTGACACTAGGTGTTGGCTTTGGAAACATACTATCATTAAGTATGATGCTTATGGCTTTACTCTTGTTCCGAG
>NC_139631.1:12505541-12513041 GCF_964638095.1 Poromitra crassiceps | reverse complement strand
TTATGGTAATAAATCATTCTGTTTGGGTTAGAACTTGAACTGGGCCTCTACATGAATGCTCATCGTGATTGAGGTAACATAATATCACGTCTATCGATAAATGCTTTGGGCTCCAAGCACACCCAATTCGTCCAGTATACCTATATGGCAGTGTGTCCTCAACAACCTCTGCTACAGGTAAATAGAGTGAATAGAGAGGAATGAGGTACAACCAACTGAGGCGATGGATGCAATGTAGGTTTGATAATGTTGCCATGGCAACGAGCAGGTCCTAGGAGATGTATACACTTTATTTGCACACAAAAAACTGTCAAATCTTCGATGGCAACCATATGTCAGATGGCCCAGCCAAATGCGTATCTAAAAAGATGATATGAATGGGTATTCAATTCTGCACTTGTCCGTATTGAGACTAGAGAGAAGCATTCTGCCTCTTTATATTCATGGCTGGATTAAAGAGCAGAGGCTGTGTTTGTCTGATGTCCTCTGGAGGGGCAAATAGAGGCGGAGGTTTGTATCACCTTGAACACACACACACACACACACAGACACAGACGCGCGCGCGCACGCACACACACACACAGACACACACACAGACACAGACACAAACGCACACACACACACACACACACACACACACACACACACACACACACACACACACACACATTGATCACAGTGATTAGGCACATAGTTCACAAAAGTTTCCAAAGAATGGTTCTGCAGTCCCTATCTTAACGGTAGTGACAATGGGTGACAGATGTGCATAAAGTGGCTAGTTGAGGGTAAAATGTCTGTTCACGTCTATATGCGTCTTTTCCTGTCTGTTTTTCTCGACATAATGTTATGACTGTACAGGAGTATAGAGCTAAACAGTCACGTGACATTTCTTGCCCCGGAAGTGAGTTCCCCATACATTTTCTCCATAGACATTTCAAAAAATCCTTATATAATGACCCGTGACCTACTGAATCGTGATTCGTTAGGGCCTGTGTCCACCTAGCGTCTTTTCATCAGCTCCAGCGTCTATTTTCAATTGTTTCCAATGGGGGGAGAGCGTATGCGAGCGCACACGGACGTCTAGAGAAAGTGCGCTGCGTCCAGCGTATATTTTCGGCGTTTTTGTGCGCCCGGCTCCCAGCGCTCCCAGCGCTTCCAGCTGAAAATATTTTAACTTTTCAGAAAGACGCTGGTGTCGGCTGCTCCTTTTCTGGTAACTAATCATATGGAAAAACTATCGCAACAGAGACAGAACGGCTCAATTGTGGGAGCAGATCGGCTAGACACTTAATATTTCTGGTGAGTGTTGTGCTTACTGCTTTTAATAGCGTAGCCTACCTGTGTTGTTAGCTTGCTAGCTGTCAGCTATCAAGCTGAACTAACGTTACTTGCAGACTGCTTCCTTGTATATTGTGCACTGGGATCAGCGTTCCCCAGCGCACTCCCAGCTTTTAACGTCGGAAAAAGAAGCTAGGTGGACACAGACCATAAAACATTTCAGTTGGAGCAAAAACTAAAAAATAACAAGCGGGGGGGGGGGGGGGGGGGGGGGGGGGGGATTTCCCAACTGACATTTTTGCTCCAACTGACATGTTTTATGGCCACTCACGATTCAGTAGGTCACGCGTTGGCTTGGTCCCAGCCTTAAAACTCGTTATATAAAGATTTTTTGAAATGTCTATGGAGAAAATGAATGAATGGGGAACTCTCTTCCGGGGCTGGAAACGTCACGGAAAGTCACGTGACTGTTGAGCTCTATAACTAACACTTCATGATCAACCTTTAATGACAAACTGTTTACCGATGAATACTGATACAAGAGGGAGAGAGGAAGCAGAGGAGAGCTGCTTCATCTTTGCTGAGAAATATCTAGTGCTGGGTGTCAGGTACTCTCAATACCTTTAAGGTATCGACCAAAATAACCCAGGACCAAGTAGTATTGAAACTTCACCAGTCAAACCATACCTGCATTTTATCATTTTTCTACACAGATCTAGAGTAGAAAAAAAGTATGGTTTTGCTCGCAGCCAATCACCACAAGTGTTCTTCGATTTAATGTGACATGTGACTGGCCATGTGACTGGCCCACTACCGCAGCAGCTACAACCCATACAGTCTGTGGTGGTGAAGTCGAGTGCGGCGTATGTGACGGAGTTTGGAAGTTCAGCAAGTAGAGGGGGAAAAAAAGGTATCGAATGAAGTACTCGGTATCACTTCAAAGGTGTATTGGTAATGGTATCGTATCGTACTATTTTAAACGATACCCAGCCCTAGAGATATCACACCTTTTACGAATGCCCTTGTGTTCGTACAGCAATCTTCCCACAATGCATTTGGGAACATGCGTAGGTGACAAACCTTGAGCCTCTGATTTGATATACTTGGAGGACATTCTGTGTCAATTGCAGCCATGCGACGCTCAAGGCGTTTGACTCTGTCCCACCCAAGCACCTCAGACGGCAGTAAAGCCAGCTCATGATGATGATGCATGTTGCCTTGACACCTCACGCAGAAACAGTTAGGACACCTGTCTGTAATATTTATACTCTTTGGAATGAAAGAGAGATGTCACCACCAGGCACTAAAGCTGCCAAGTGTCCTGCCATGATATATCAAACCATGATAAATGAAAACATAATCCATTATGTTAATGAGGTCATTATTTAAGCTAATTACAGCATTGATTAGCAAATATTTCTTTCAATTTACTTGACAGGAAAATTTGATGTGAACATGAACTCTGAGTCTGCATCTTAAAGGAGAAACGGTGTCATATCAGTTTCAAGAAAATCTGTTTTTCTTAGCTAATATGCATAGATCATCTTATTCTGTAGGGGGTAACTGTGTTGCAAGCAGTGTCAGTATGAAGCTTCTGTCACACACACACACACACACACACACACACACACACACACACACACACACACACACACACACACACACACACACACACACACACACACACACACACACACACACACACACACACACACACACACACACACACACACACAACCATGACAGCATCGTATCTCACACCACGTACCATGATGGCAGGACATCAAAATAAAATGTGTAGGGACACCAGATTGAATGAAATGTGTGAGATGTCATTGTAATGAAATTCATTTTCGAGATGTATTTACTTGACAGTAGGAGGCTGCTGAGACACAGTATATATTGACTTTTGTGGGAGAAACCCTACCCCTGCTCTTTAGACTCCATTGATTCAGTTCAGTGTGTTCACAAACAGGTGAGAGCAGTAATGATTGTTCAGTTAACATTCTTAAAGGTTTCGTTAATTGGGACTTTTAATTTGACTAGTGCAGTGCAGTGCCCGTTCACCTCCTGCACTACTGCGCTGTTCTGTCCTGCCCCATTCAAAGTTTATTACATGTAATGTTGAGCATGCCGTGTGTCCGAATTGCACATATATATATATCTTTGTGTTTAAATGTAACAATTGTCAAACATATCAATTAAAACAATAAATGGACAGAAACTTCACCAGTGAGACTAAGCTGAGCCTGAACCCTATGTTATACATGTAGGAGCAGCGCAGACCCTGAAAATAAGCCAATGCGGGGTGAATTGACGTAGCGAGGTGGGGGCAGGGGTGGTGTTTACGTAGTGACTGTATGGTAAAGAGAGAGAGAGTGTGGTGTGATGCAGAATGAATGGAGCGGAGCGGAAGGGAAAAGTGTAGCAGAGGAGTTAACAAGTTGTAGCAAGTAGCAATTAAATGTAGGCCCATGGCAAAAGTTACCATTGTCATAAAATAAAGACCGCAGCGACTCAAGGCCGAGGTGGTGTCCCTGTGTGTGTGTGTGTGTGTGTGTCTGTGTGTGTTTGTGTGCGTGTGTGTGTGTGTGTGGTGTCCCTGTGTGCCGTTTTCCTCAGTAGACTCCCAGCCATACAACTTGAGCTGAATGCTTTCTAGAGTTCATAGGATTTCGCAAATTGAATAAATACCACACATTATTAACACAAAACCGCATGGCTATTGTAGTTCAGTCGTGTTCTAACTATGTAAGATATCTGCTGAAAAAATAGATTTTTCTGTTCAAGAGGTTGAACAGAAAATATTGAATCCAGGACAGGAAATTCAGAAAACTTTGTTGGTCATCTCGCTCTCGAACAGACACACACACACACACACACACACACACACACACACACACACACACACACACACACACACACACACACACACACACACACACACACACACACACACACACACACACACACACACACTTCAGTAGCTGAAAGAGTGTGTGAGATTGGCCATCCCAGCAGTTAGTGCGAGGCTGAGACAACAAACAGAGACGGTGTTTGGGGAAAAGGTTATCGGTGAACGACAGAGGCAGAAAAGGAGAGAGATGGAAAGATAGATAGATGAGTTTGGCATTCTGCTGTGCCCCCGGCTTTATCCCAAACGATAAATGGAGTTGTGTGTCGTGTGTGTGTGTGCATCTGTACATGTGTTTATGTAAGCCCGTGATTTATCTGGGTGCGTTGTTTACACACGTTTGTTTTGTGTGTGTGACTGTGTAAGGAGTTGCTTCATAATGAGACAGACATTTTGTGTGTCGCTGTTTGTGCGTCTTTGTGTTTGCCTGTGCACATTTTTAACCCCGGCACACTGAGGCCTAGGTGTTGAGAGGGTTTTATATATTATAAAGTCTTAATAATTATAATGATACATTATTCATTTCTAATTATGCAGCATCTGACAGAATGACAAATGTTTCACTATAAAAAGATGTTCCTCATGTCTGCCCAAGTAAAGGTGGATGTACACAACTGTCAATTACTGTAATTAAGCACAAGAGTAGCGATCACAGGCTTTTTTCCCTCTCTTTTCTTACGCCTCTAGCACCAACTATGATGTGAAATTTTTACTTTTACTTCTGAAATACAGTAATACACTTTAACTGGGACAAAATTGAGTATAAATCGTGTCATATGCATCGGGTCTAAAGTAAACTAGGGCGCGCTGTGACACTGCAGCCTCTCAGGTGGCTACCGTAGATTATTTTTACACCCACAGAGTCGTTTTCTGGAACGCCAGGACGAGTTCTGTTCTTTTCACCCCTCCTTCACTCCCTCTCTCCTTCACTCCCTCACTCCTTCTGCCCCTCCCTCTCTCCTTCACTCCCTCTCTCCTTCTGCCCCTCCTTCAGTCCCTCTCTCCTTCACTCCCTCTCTCCTTCACTCCCTCTCTCCTTCTGCCCCTCCTTCAGTCCCTCTCTCCTTCATTCCCTCTCTCCTTCTGCCCCTCCTTCAGTCCCTCTCTCCTTCAGTCCCTCTCTCCTTCTGGTCCTCCCTCTCTCCTTCTAGTCCTCCCCCTCTCCTTCATTCCCTCTCTCCTTCTGCCCCTCCTTCAGTCCCTCTCTCCTTCAGTCCCTCTATCCTTCAGTCCCTCTCTCCTTCTAGTCCTCCCTCTCTCCTTCTGCCCCTCCTTCACTCCCTCTCTCCTTCTGCCCCTCCTTCAGTCCATCTCTCCTTCACTCCCTCTCTCCTTCTGCCCCTCCCTCTCTCCACTCCCTCTCTCCTTCACTCCGTCTCTCCTGCTGCCCCTCCTTCACTCCCTCTCTCCTTCAGTCCCTCTCTCCTTCACTCCCTCTCTCCTTCTGCCCCTCCCTCTCTCCTTCACTCCCTCTCTCCTTCTGCCCCTCCTTCAGTCCCTCTCTCCTTCTGCCCCTCCCTCTCTCCTTCTGCCCCTCCTTCAGTCCCTCTCTCCTTCTGCCCCTCCTTCAGTCCCTCTCTCCTTCTGCCCCTCCCTCTCTCCTTCTGCCCCTCCTTCAGTCCCTCTCTCCTTCTGCCCCTTCTTCACTCCCTCTCTCCTTCTGCCCCTCCTTCACTCCCTCTCTCCTTCTGCCCCTCCTTCAGTCCCTCTCTCCTTCTGCCCCTCCTTCAGTCCCTCTCTCCTTCTGCCCCTCCTTCAGTCCCTCTCTCCTTCTGCCCCTCCTTCAGTCCCTCTCTCCTTCTGCCCCTCCTTCAGTCCCTCTCTCCTTCTGCCCCTCCTTCAGTCCCTCTCTCCTTCACTCCCTCTCTCCTTCTGCCCCTCCTTCAGTCCCTCTCTCCTTCAGTCCCTCTCTCCTTCACTCCCTCTCTCCTTCTGCCCCTCCCTCTCTCCTTCACTCCCTCTCTCCTTCTGCCCCTCCTTCAGTCCCTCTCTCCTTCACTCCCTCTCTCCTTCACTCCCTCTCTCCTTCTGCCCCTCCTTCAGTCCCTCTCTCCTTCTGCCCCTCCTTCAGTCCCTCTCTCCTTCTGCCCCTCCTTCAGTCCCTCTCTCCTTCACTCCCTCTCTCCTTCTCTCCTTCTGCCCCTCCTTCAGTCCCTCTCTCCTTCACTCCCTCTCTCCTTCTGCCCCTCCCTCTCTCCTTCACTCCCTCTCTCCTTCTGCCCCTCCTTCAGTCCCTCTCTCCTTCACTCCCTCTCTCCTTCACTCCCTCTCTCCTTCTGCCCCTCCTTCAGTCCCTCTCTCCTTCTGCCCCTCCTTCAGTCCCTCTCTCCTTCTGGTCCTCCCTCTCTCCTTCACTCCCTCTCTCCTCTCCTTCTGCCCCTCCTTCAGTCCCTCTCTCCTTCTGCCCCTCCCGCTCTCAGCATCTCAGGCCATGTCTACATTAGGCCATTTTTTTGTGATCTGCACTTCGTTTGTATCTATTGTCCACACTACCTCTATTGTTTTGAGTGTTAAACCCGAAGACTCCTGTCTCCGGAGGCCGAGCGCATCTTCATCATCAAAATCCGGGTTGGAATCTTAATGGAGATGTGGAATTTTTAAACGATGCAAGTAACCAACAGTACTTGTACAGCAGGTGGCGGTAAGCACCTTGAAGGTGTGTTTACAAACCGCGAGTTGAGAGAAGAAGTGTCATTTCAACTAACGTTACACCGTTTCAACATGGATAACCAAATTCTGACCTTGCTATTTGTGATTCAAAGCATTATGGTGGCACAGAGTTCCCTGCAGCAAAGAACACAAGCTGCTATTCAGGCGTTGTGTAGCATTGTGGGACATCGCCTTCTTCTTCTTCTTCTTTGCCTTGGCCGTAGGCGTAGTTGCTGCCTTCTCGACGTGGACTCCAGTACTACACATCGACGCATGCCCAGTGTATGTGAAGCATCAAGTAGCATGTGTCTCGCATGAGCTAATATGGACGGAGCCTGCTCGGAGCCTGCTCTAGTGTAGACTGGGAAGGCTTTAACTGCGGCGTTCTTGCAAACGCGCTAGTGAAGATGTAGCCTCATGCTATTGCCCCTTTTTTGCTCTCTCACCTCAATCTCTTTTTCTTTATGACTTGCCTCCACTGTGTTTTTCCCTTATCTAACATCATGTCTAACAATGTACATTGGATGCATAGGTTCAGTTTTAAAGGCTATCTTAGAGTCAGAACAATGTCCTCTTCCCTCACATTCAGCCACTCCTCCCCCAATATGCCCGCTTTTTGTGTGTCTTTTCCGTGCCTCTAGCTCTGTCGAAAGGTTATT
>NC_139631.1:12448041-12503041 GCF_964638095.1 Poromitra crassiceps | reverse complement strand
ACACACACACACACACACACACACACACACACACACACACACACACACACACACACACACACACACAGTGTGTGTATATTTAATCTAAAAACATCAAATCAAAATACACGTCTATGGTTGTTTGACTAAGGCAAACTATTGCTTATAATGATAACACTGCATACATAATTACTCACAATAAAGCGACAACTATTATTTCCCTCAGTTATGGAATTGTATGCAGAAAAGAAATAGATTCTTAAACCGTGACAGATTAACCAAGAGGTTGTCTAAAAGTTCTGTCTCCACAAGAAGAAGTCAATAAAAATACTCACAACCATCTAGCATTTCTCATTGGTTTTGTTTTGCAGTATGTAATCTTTCTGCTGCACTGTGACTCATGATTGATTTTCGAATGTTAAAAATACAAAACAAAAAATATATATTATTGGCTCCGGGGCAAATCCACAACTGTGAGGAGAATACAGATTTCAGAGCGGTCTCGGAGCTTGAAGCATCGGTGATTTAATATAAATTAGTCAGCTGCATTCTCTTTTCATGTAGTGTACAGAGAGGGAGTTGCCCGAGGGTACAGATCAGAACAAAATCATTCAAGTGTGCACATATGTATTTCAAACGTGTCTAACCATGTCTGGAACTTCATAAGGCCCACATCCACATCCACTACATATCCACTCACACACCAGTATGGCATCTACTCTATACTGAACGCCAATGCTGCCTGTCTGCTGCCCAATGCTGCACTTGGCCCCAGGCCCAACCAAGTTCTTTCATCTTCTTCTCCACATGTCTTCTTTGGGACGGCCTCGATTTCTTTTTCACTGGTAGTGTCCATCTCATGGCTACACTTGGGATGGCACTTGGGTCAATTCTGCAAACATGTCCAATCCATATCCACCTTCTGTTCTTGATCACATTTGACAGTGGGGTCATGCCAGTTCTCCTGCACAGGTCTTCATTTGAGATTGTCCTCGGCCAAAATATCCTCAGTATCCTCCTAAGGCATCTCGTCTGGAATACATCTAACTTGTGAGTCGTGACAGGTGGCCTGTGTCACTTTCCATGACTCTGCACCATACAGGAGAACCCCCAAGGACGTTGCTCTTAAATGTCCCCAACTTAGTCTTTGTGCTGATCTTGGATGTCTTCCATGTTTCTTAGTGCTGCAAAAGCTCCCCTTGCCTTAGAGCTCCTGCCCTGGACATCTGCCACTGAATATCCGTCTGTTGTTATCTTACTGCCCAGGTAGGTGAAGTCCTGAAGCTCCTCCACATTGATACTATTGATGATGAGCGGCAGTCTTGTCGGTGTTGATGTTGAGACCAATCTATTATTGTCATATGTTGTTCAATCTTCTGTCTTGTTTTGCATGTCCTGGTGGTGAGTTTCTGTGAATGTCCACAATATTCCTCTTCCGTTATCGCCAGCTGTTTCTTTCATGAGCCAGTCTATGAAAAGTGAGAAAAGTAGCGGGGATAGCGAGCAGCCTTGTTTGACTCCTGTCTGGACGATGAATTCCTCTGTGAGGTTGGATGCACAGATACCTTTAGCACTAAACTCGTCTCTGTATAGCATCTTAATTATAGAGATGATCTTGTCGTGAATTCCATAATGATTAATGATTCCATAATGATAGAATACTGTTCGGTCGATGCTGTCGAATGCTTTAGCAAAGTCAATTAAGCTATCATAGATGGTTGGACTCCATTCAATTGCTCTGTCGCAGTGTGAATAATATGGTGTGCAAAGGATCTTCCCTTTTCTAAACCCTGCCTGTTCTTTTCCAAGAAGGTTGTCAATTGTAACACTTAGGCTGTTTGATTCGACTGAGGACTTTATTGGTGAGTGGCAACAACATATATACTGTACATATAGAGAAACTAACATAATAATGTCTCTTTCAGGAAGAGATCTGTGGTGTGTAACTGCTTACCTTAAGTGGAAGGGACTTTTCACTGCAAGGGCTAATTGGCAGAGACTGGAGGCTGCTGGCAGGACTTGTCTCTGTGCTCTGTAAAAGACAAACACATAAAAAAAAACAAAAAATTAGAAATACCAAGATGTATTTGTTGGCATAAATCATAAGCGTTACTCATACGGTAGCACATTTGATAGTTATGATGGGCAGAGATTATACATTACTGTTAACAGGATCAGCTTCAGTCAACACAATTGTATTTATGAGAATTCAGGGGTCTGGAGCTTTTTTCATGATTCAGATTGTAATTCTACCAACTCAAGTTTGTTGTCATAAAAAAAACATGATAGGATATATAATTGCATTTGTCACCTACTGTAGAAATATTAGTTGTTCATTCGATCAGAAGGCAGTGAGAAGTGTGAGAGACTTGTTTATTTTAAAGAATCTGCATTATGTTTACTGATTCAATATCAGAAGCACTGTGAATTAAATTATGCCATTAAAAAAATTATCACACTACAATAATTAGTCATTTTGACATATTCTGGCCGAGGACCCATATACAAAATCATTTCACATTATTGTGTAGGTTTCTCATTTAGGTTACTGCACCCTGAGTCAGAAGTATTTCATTTGCTGGATACCGGCAAGCATTTTCTGTGCAATATGCAATGATTTTATTTCCACAAGTGCCTCTCCAGTCTGTTTTCCTAGATTTAGGGGCAGCTGCAGTTCGCCAAATGCATTCAGAATGACTTTTACACAAACTTTGAAAATAGCTTTAAATGGCTTTTCGAAGACCACTCCATAAGTTTTCACATTTGTATTTTTCATGTGGTCTCTTACATACTCTCTGTCCTTTCCAACGCCAGCTGTGATCACACACATTTTGGATCTTCTGCTCGACACAGGTGTCTAACTGACAGCGGGTGCACAGCCAGTAACATGCAGACATGATAAAGTGCACACGGACACACACACACACACACACACACACACACACACACACACACACACACACACACACACACACACACACACACACACACACACACACACACACACACACACACACACACACACACCTTAAACACCAGCAGACACTGATCTAAATGTCACCTATGAGGGCTCAAGATGGGAGAGGATAACATTTTCATCCAGTACTGTCAATAATGATGGAGCTGTAAGAATGTGACAAAACACACAGTAAGGACATGACAAGGCACATGTCACTTCGTGTAAAGTCAGGTGAGAGCAGATTACCAGTTCCACTTGATTTTCTGGTTGGGTCTGTTTCTTGCAGATTTAACCCAGGATTGATTGATTTATTGGCCAGAAGACTGCAGAAACTTTGTGAGCATCCTTTTTTATGTAAGCTGACCCGTTTGCTAGACCTCCCCTATCAAAAGATGCTAGTTAAGCAAGAATCCCAGGATTGTTCAGGGATATTTTTAGCCGACTTTCACGATGAGGAAAAACGTCAGAGCCTCAATCTTTGCACAGCATAAACTTGGTGCTTTATTGGTTTGGCTGCCCTTTAAAGACGCATACCTCCCCTATCGCGCTTATAGGTGTTCCGTGGCATCAGGCCCTCAATGTGTCACTGATGATCAATGCCTTTCCCCAGGCAGAGAGACAGGCAAACAGTCACACCCACCCACCCTCTCTCTCTCTCTCTCTCTCTCCCTCCTTCCCTCTCTGTCTCTCTCTCTCTCCCTCTTACACACACACACACACACACACACACACACACACACACACACACACACACACACACACACACACACACACACACACACCCCCACACACACACACACACACACACACACACACACACACACACACACACACACACACACACACACACACACACACACACACACACACACAGACCCTCTAAGGTCACCCCTGTCCCACAGGCCTTAACACACAACACAACTGTCCCCACAATTAGATCTGGTTCAGTAAAAGCCTCTCAGATTTAAGAATGAGGAAAGTTGCCTGGGAGCGCTGGATTTAATGACTTGCACTGCCCAAGAGCACGGTGTCTAAAGATGATGAATGGGCTTACAGAGCAGGGCATGGATTGGAGTTTGATACAGCCCCTTTAATGCACATGCACACATCAGTGACATAGAGAGAAGAAACCTTAAAATAACTTCAGGTGGATTCATTCCTACCCTCTCTTTTTAAAGGAAGGCAACATCACAAAACAACATGCATCTCATTTAGTTGAGTCCTTAGGCAAACATAAGTGTCAATGCTTCCAATTATCACTATATATTTTTTTTGTCAGCGCAGCAGGGTTTTCTATGTGAAAATTGCATCATGAATCCGTTCACATTCGGAAAACTACTACTGTTATAGGATGGTTCTCTGTTTGCTTCTCGCCTCCCTCCTCACAGCGAAAGGGCCGTTTTGTTACGGGAGTAGTACACAAACATTTAGAAAATCAGTTGTTGAAGGTTAGCAAATTAGCCAGTTAGATAGTGGACTCAGATTGTTTACAACAGCTTGAGGTAACTAATATGACCGCAGAGAGGAACTGTCTAGAATGTAATGGACGACAACATTTTCAAACCACATTTTTTCTCACAGTCCACACTCTGTATGAAGCACAGCACACTGCTGCTGAGGAGATGTTGGCAGGAAGTAGCTGCTGCCACGAGCCAAGCAGCTCCTCTGGGGGAAGAGTCAATGGGACGCACACAGGGGCTGGAGAGGCACGAGCTAGCTGTGACTGGTGATGCATGTGTGTATACTGCACAGCTATGCCCACAGAGATCAGAGGATATATATATCACAAGTTAAGTTAAGTTAAGTTATCCTTTATTTATCCCCATGGGGAAATTCATCCTCTGCATTTGACCCATCCTCTACTAGGAACCTTCCTAGAACTAGGAGCAGTGGGCAGCCACAGTGCAGCGCCCGGGGACCAACTCCAGTTCCTTTGCCATTGCCTTGGTCAGGGGCACCGACAGGAGTATGAACCCTAACATACATGTCTTTGATGGTGAGAGGAAACCGGAGCACCCGGAGGAAACCCACACAAACACGGGGAGAACATGCAAACTCCACACAGAAAGGACCTGGGATGGACCGGGGTTCGAACCCGGTACCTTCTTGCTGTGAGGCAACAGTGCTAACCACTGAGCCACCGTGCCGTCCCAATGTGTTTTTGCAGGAGAAAATATTTTTTCATTGAAGCATAGGCTACAGAAGAACAGGGATCATTATGTGTTTGTGTCACACAAAAAAAAAAAAATACAAGAAAGAACAAAAAGACAACTAAACTGAACTCAATTTAAACAAAAAAGAGAAAAGAACAGAAGAATAGGGTTCAATATCATAGGGTCAAGCAAATAAAATGCAAAGCAGACATGCACAGTCGCCCTCCCCTGGCTAATGAATGGATCACATCAGCTGATGGAAGCTAACAGCATTCGCAAGTTAATGACAGAAGCGAGTAAGCAAAGAGGGCAAAGCAGCTCCTCTTTCATATTCATGTTCTGCTGTTGTGTTGTGTAGCAGCCGATCCCCCTCTGCACTCCGGCTCATGTCTCTCTCTCTGCTAATTGTTATTTTATGATCTCCATTTCTCATGTCTCTCACGGTGGCCTCGAGGTGAAGAAGAGAGAAGCAGGGGGACGATGAACAGTAAAGAGATACAGAGAAATTGATACATTGTGCGGTCAAGTGGTACGTCTGAGCGGACTGCAATTTGCTAGGTTTCATCTCAGCTTGGTACTAATGCTGGGCTGTTAGGGAGGGTCTAGTCACCCCTTCTTTATAGGTCTTTGTGTTTGCATGTGTGTACAGTATGCGTTATCAACAGTCCTCTTTGGTATAAGCATAATGCATTAGACATTTTGAAGACATAGTGATGTAGTATATTCGTGTATAAGGCTGTAATTCTGAAATACTACACACCCATTAAACACTCATAAACAATTTTCTTTTTTTCTTTTGAGAAAATATGCATTAATCCATGTCAAAGGTATCAGTTTAATCATGACTGGTACAAGAGCTAAACCTCTCAATAACCAATGACGATATGAGACAGAATGGACAGCCCTCTCATTGTGAGAATGAGACAGCCCTCTCCTCGGCTGTCCTGTCCCTGCTGCCTTCAGCTGAGCAGTTCTCTCTCCTATCCACCCAGGAGGTTTCCACTACTCTTTTATCCTCTCTCTCCTCTGCTCTTGACTCTCTCTGCCCTCTCACCTCGAAAACCTCCTCGATCCTCTCCCCCTGCTCCTTGGTTGTCTGAATCTCTGCCAACTCATCGAACAGAGCTTCGGGCAGCTGAGAGGAAATGGAGAAAAACACAGAACCCCAGGGATCTATCTGCTTACCACCTTACCCACTCTAACTTTACATGTGCTGTCTCAACAGCAAAAACCTCCTTCTTCATTTCTGAAATCCAGTCCTCTGTCTCCAACCCCAGCAAACTATTTTCCACCTTCTCCTCTCTCCTCAACCCTCCCTCACCTCCCCCACCATCCTCCCTCTCTGCTGATGATTTTGTAACCTTCTTTGCTAAGAAGGTAGATGACATCAGCTCTTCCTTCCCCCCTCCAGTCAATAGCTGCAACACTCCCGACTCCAACTCTCTGACCCCTGCTATAGGACTTACCTCCTTCTCTCCCCTCTCCCCCGAAGAGGTCCTTAAGCTTGTCAGGTCTAACCGTGCCACTTCCTGCCCCCTTGATCCTATCCCTTCCTCTCTTCTCCAATCCATCTCCACTGATATATCTCCCTTCCTCACTACCCTTATCAACTCCTCTCTATCCTCTGGTCTTGTGCCAGCTCCTCTAAAGACTGCTAGAGTCAAGCCACTCCTTAAGAAACCCTCCCTTGACCCTACTGCCATCCAGAACTACCGTCCTGTCTCTCTTCTCTCATTCATTTCCAAAACCCTTGAACGGGCTGCTTCCGAACAACTTTCTCTCTATCTCTCCCAGAATGACCTACTAGATCCTCTACAATCAGGCTTCAAGGCTTCTCACTCTACTGAGACGGCTCTCCTTTCAGTCACTGAGGCCCTACACACTGCTAAGGCCTCATCCCTCTCCTCTGTCCTTGTCCTCCTTGACTTGTCTGCAGCTTTTGATACAGTGAATCACCAGATTCTTCTCTCTACTCTCTCTGATCTAGGCATCTCAGGATCTGCACTCTCCTGGTTTGCCTCCTATCTCTCTAACCGCTCATACCAGGTTCTATGGCGAGGATCCCTATCCAGATCCTGTACTCTTAGCACAGGTGTGCCCCAGGGCTCAGTCCTGGGCCCCTTGCTATTCCTTCTCTATATCAGATCTCTTGGCCATGTGATCTCATCTCATGGCTTCTCTTATCACTGCTATGCTGACACTCAGCTCTACCTCTCTTTCCCCGCCTCAGACACCCAAATCGAGGCACGTATCGCTGCATGCCTCAAAGACATTGGTGCTTGGATGTCTGCCCACCATCTCAAGCTGAATCTTGGTAAGACAGAGCTATTCTTCCTCCCTGGGAAAGACTGTCCCCTCACCAATCTTTCCATATCCATTGACAACACTACGGTGTTTCCCTCTCAAACAGCTAAGAACCTTGGAGTGATCCTTGACAATCAGCTGTCCAACTCAGCCTACATCACAGCAACAGCCCGCTCCTGTAGGTTCTCCCTGTACAACATCCGCAAAATCCGCCCGTTTCTCACAAGGGAAGCAACACAACTCCTGGTCCAGGTACTGGTCATCTCTCGCCTGGACTACTGCAATGTTCTTCTGGCTGGGCTACCTGCTGCAGCCATCCGACCGCTTCAGCTCATTCAGAACGCTGCAGCCCGTGTGGTATTCAACCAACCCAAATTATCTCATGTCACTCCCCTCTTCCGGGACCTTCACTGGCTTCCCATCTCGGCACGCATTCAATTCAAAACACTGGTTCTGGCCTACAGGGCAGTACACCAGACAGCCCCCCTGTACATACAATCTATGGTCAGGCTCCAAATCTCTCACCGTTCCCTCCGCTCCTCCACCAGCGCAGGACGCCTCGCCCCTCCTCCACTACGGGGGCTCAAAAGTCGCTCATCCCGTTCACGACTCTTCTCGTCCCTGGCACCTCAATGGTGGAACGAGCTTCCACCTTCGGTCAGGACGGCCGAATCACTGCCGATCTTTCGGAAAAGACTAAAGACACACCTTTTCAGGCTCCATCTGGGCCCTTCTTGAACTAACTTCTTTCTCTCTTTAAAAAAATAAATAATAATAATAAAAAAATAACCTGAACTAAACTTGTACCACTGTTCCTTCAGAAGTTGTAGTTGTCATAGACTGTGTTGCATAGTTGATTGCTCTATTGCTGACAAAATGTGTTATTGTAAGTCGCTTTGGATAAAAGCGTCTGCCAAATGACGTAATGTAATGTAATGTAAAGATACCGTTGACCTTTGATTACACACTAATAAAGATTTTATGTTTATAGACCTAATTTATCTGTGTTTTTGAAAAAGAAAACAGGCAAACTAATGCAAATATTTCACCTTAATTGAAAAAGACATTTCCAAAAGTTGGAACTGATCAAGTTTTACTCGAATACTATTATGCTCTAATTAAATTATATAGTAAAGCAATGGGCCATTTACAGGGCGTGCATGACTATGCATGGTGGTCATCAAAACTGTTCACTGGCTTTTACAGTTAAACCCAGTGCAGAGCTTGCTTGCTACTGTAGCTTTACTAAGTGACCATTACAGCTAATCACGTCCACAATGGTGTGGATGTAATTTGACTGCCCCTCCATCCATTCTGAAATGACCTTATCGCCTGTTATTGCCCAAGTACTGTAAAACTTTTTATGTTAAGCACACTAAAGCATTTAAAGAGCACAGCGATTCTATGAAACAGGGGGATTCGTCTGTGTGCGAGTGTGTGTGTGCGTGCGCGCGCGCGAGAGCGTGTGTGTAAACTAAAAATATGGTGGCAGTGGTTCAAAAAAAGCCTCCAATTTCCTTCTCCAAATGGAGACTCTGATTAGATTAACAAAAACAAAGTGATTACAGAGACCTTTTGAAGGCAGAGAAGCACCACTTTGGAGAGATGATTTCATGGAGCTGAATAACAGTTTGATTAGAACAGGGAATGTGAAACATACTGTTTGGGTTCCAGAGGCAATCACTTTTCTTGGCAATGCGGGCTAAACATGATTGGATGAATTCAGACCTGGATGAGAGAGAGGCCTGTCAATGTGGTGTGACATAAGCAGAATAACAATGGATTTCAGCTTTTAGATATGCAGCTAGATGCCTCCGCAACCTCTTGGATTATTGACTACCTGACGGACAGACCACAGTTTGCGCGGCTGAGGGCATGCGTGTCTGAGCGGGTGGCTAGCAGGCAGCACAGGAGCACCGCAGGGCACTGTACTGTCACCTGTACACTTCAGCCTACACACCTCAGACTGCCAATACAACTCAAGAGTCCTGTCATCTGCAGGCATTTTCAGATGCCCTCGCGGTTGTAGGGTGTGTCAGTGGCACTGGCCTAAAAGAATATGGACAAAGCTATCCCATTCATTTTGGTCCCCCTTTGGAGTTGATTCGTTGGCCATCGCCATCTTGATTTTTCGTCAGCAGAGTGGAAGGGAATGGGTTGAGTCCTTCTGTGGGTCACGTGAGATGGGGGTTTCCAAGAGTCATACCAAAGACTATAAAAATGGGACCCATTGCCTCCCTGCTTGGCACTCAGCATCAAAGGGTTGGAATTGGGGGGTTAGCTCACCAAATGATTCCCGAGCGCGGCACTGCTGCTGCTCACCGCTCCCCCAGGGGATGGGTCAAATGCGCAGAACAAATTTCGCACACTCAGGTGTGTGACAATTGTTGGGACTTTACTTACTTTACTTTACTTTCCAAACGGGCGAGTTATATAAGATATGACCCCCCCCCCCCTACAGTTGTTATGAAAAGGTGAAATTAGCTATATCGACCAAAATCGTGTTAAGGGCCAGGCTGTAAAGATTTTTCATTACTGTTACAAAGTGGGGCATTTTAACAGGAACGACGGGACTTCTGAGTCCTGCCTCAAGTGGTCATTCGAGGAATTACAGCTTAAACAAAGACTTCCGCATCTTCAGGGGAAAGGGGCAGAGCTTGCCCACTGGTCAGTGGTGGACAGGAGAAGGAGTACAGGGAACTGGTGGACCGCCTTTTGTGACATGGTGTGGGAACAACCACCTCCTCTTAAATGTGACCAAGAGGACACCATTTCCATCTTGGGCGAAGAGGTGGAGGTGGTAGAGAGCTACAAATGTTGGCAGGCAAAAAAAACAGGCTGGACTGGAAATGCAACACCGAGGTTGTATAGAAGAAGGGACAGAGCAGACTCTACTTTCCGAGGAAGCTCAGGTCCTTCAATGTGTGCAGCAAGATGCTGCAGATCTTCTACCAGTCTGTTGTGGCAAGTGCAATCTTCTTTGCCTCCTCCATCTGTTGGGGCAGCAGCATCAGAGCCGGCGACTCACTTAATTTATACTCCAACGTGAAAGCCCCGCCCACTTTTGTGTGTGTGTGTGTGTGTGCGCGCGCACACGCGTGCGTGTGTGTGTGTGTGTGCATGTGTGCGTGTCCCACCTCCTGCAGTGCCCGTCTCAGTCTTAACAGCAGGGTTTTGACAGCAGTGCAGTCCTGCTGCATCAGTCTAAGTGGCAGGGTCTCCAGCCCCGGAGGTAACGGCTCATCCTCTCTCCCCAGACCCAGACCTGAGCTCCAGTCGGCAGGCAGCAGGCTCGTCGGCCGGGTGGGCTCCCTGAAGCTGCAGGGGAGGGAGAGGTGAAGAAAGAGAAACAGAGAGAGAGAGAGAGAGAGAGAGAGAGAGAGAGAGAGAGAGAGTAAATGTTAGTACGAGTCAGTGGGAAGACTTAATCGTTGGCCCGTCTCCTCTCCACAGACAACCAATGCAATCTCATCCCTGCCACCAGGGGTCAATTATACATCCTACTATACTGTAACATGAGGAAAACTGCATCCCTTTATCTCCCCAACAGGTTGGCCAATCAAAGTGAAACTGCACATGAGCATTGGCATAGAGCAGGGATACTCAACTTGCTTTGCCCGGGGGCCACTTTTGTGAAATGATAGAAGGCCAGGGGCCAGTTAATAAACAATCAATATACATTTTTCTGTAGCGGATTGTAGGTTTTTGAGGTGTCAGCCGGAGTTTAGTCTGACAATGTTGTGCACACCGGATAGTTAGTTAGGTTAAGTACATAAGTGCCTGGGTAGCGAGCAGAAGGCGGTATTTGACAATTTAGCAGCTAAATCATAGATTATTGAAACATATTTATTATTCCAGACTGAAATGCTATAACAGAAGTGGAGTATTGGCCAGAATGACATGAACATTTGGACACTTATTCAGCGGGTATCTTACATATGCGTTCAGGTGCACTGTAATTTTTTTTTTTTTTCAATTCCATCGCGGGCCACACAGGGGGCGCCCGCGGGCCGCATGTGGCCCGTGGGCCGCCAGTTGAGTATCACTGGCATAGAGTATAGGGGTGGGAATCGCCGGATGCTCCACGATACGATATCATCATGATACTTAAGTCACGATACGATAGTATTGGGATATATTGAGTATTGCGATATTGCAATATATTGAGATTTATTAGCTTTTTTCAACTGCAAATTATGTCCCAAAAGGAAAAAAAACTTTGTCAACATTTGTTTTATCTAATAAAATAAAGTTTCGAGTCCGTTCATCCCACTTCAATAATTTTTATTGCAGCAAAATGGGATTGTCAAGCAGACAGTCATAAATGTTGCATGCAGTTGACATTTTCTATAATAAAATATCACGATACTTTGCATTCGATACGATACGATATATTGCCCACAAAATATTGAGATACTATGCTGTATGGATTCCCCCCCCACCCCTAATAAGTATGGAGGGAATGACAAAGCTGATTTTTCCTGTTTCCCTTTCTGCTGTTTGTGAGCATTTTTAGCAAGTCTGCGCAGAGTTGTAGCGCGCACATCCCCGGGTATGGATGGACTAGTAAATGAATAAAGGCCAGATCTCAGTCGTTCCTGAGAATCCCAGCACTTCCCAGGATTATGGATATTGTGTGTGACTAATCAATGCGTAGACACAACCCAATCTACAGTCCATCAGCATGTGGGGCAATGAAAGAGCAGTGTTAAATACACTTTCTCTTACACAGACATGCAGCATAATGCATGCATCTCCCTGTAGCAAGCTGTGTCCGTGCGTGTGTATATTGTAAATGAACTTTCCTATAACTTCCGTAGACTTATCATATAGATCTGTCTGCACCACGCTGACTGTAGCAGCAGCGGTGCAGACATCTGTTGGTGTAGCATTTTAGCTTTAAGATAATATATTAAAACTCAAATGTACTATCTATTAAATAGATAGTACAGAATGAAGAGACAGGCGAGAGGAGATAGAAAGAGCACCAGTGGCTCCTGCATGCATTACATTACTGGCTTTCCTGGGAAGCTAAGCAGGTCTGGCTGTGGATAATAATCCTTAGATGGGGGAGACTGGTGCTGGAAGTGGTGTTGGAGGACCAGTAGGAGGTGCTCTTCCCTCTGGTCTCATGAATAACCTCCCCAATGCCCCAGGGTAGAAAGAGGGACTCTGTCCTGTGAGTGAGCACCGTCCTTCGGTTGAGACGTTAAACCAAGGTCCTGACTTTCTGTGGTCATTAAAGATCTCATCTGCCTCTCTGCAAGAGTTGTCGTGTAACCCTGGTGCTCTGGCTGAATTCCCACACAGGCCTTCCTTCCATCATGGCCACCTAATGATCCCTCGTTACTTAATTGGCACATTACATGTTCACATTACAGGCAAATCCGATTTGCTGCTAAAGTCATTAATCATCATTATCTTGATTGGTTTCCCAAATCTGATTTGGGAGTGTGTCCGCACTGCCACAAATCTGATTTGGGCAAGTGTTCAAGTCAAGACGAATCTGTGTGTCCAGATACAATGAGCCAATGAGCCAACATACAATGTTTCCGGCAGTGTTTGCATGTCTGCTCTCTGCTCTTCAAGTCACCGCCCCCTACAAAAGGCACTCTCAAATCTGATTTGGGTGATCAGTGCGTCCACACTGAAGTCACATCAGTCGAAAGCAGATTGGAAACTACCTCCATCCTGTATGTGGTTTGGGACAAGTGACACAAATCAGACTTGGAGCGTCCATACTCATAAAACCAATCTGGATAGAATCATTAATAGGTCACTAAAGTTCACAAATCGGATTTGGCCTCCTAGTCTGAACATGGCCTTAGTCCTCAACTCTCCACCGTGATAGCTGATGTGTGGTGAGTATTCTGCCGTGCATCACCCAGGTGGTAGTCTCACAGTAGCCAGCCGTGCATCACCCAGGTGGTAGTCTCACAGTAGCCAGCCGTGCATCACCCAGGTGGTAGTCTCACAGTAGCCAGCCGTGCATCACCCATGTGGTAGTCTCACAGTAGCCAGCCGTAGAGAGATATATCTACATCTGGCGCACAACTCTTGAAAAGTGGTTAAGGACCGGCCCGTAAGACCAATTGACCAACCACGGACAGCGTGACGCAACTCGTGGGGCGGTACATTTTGAACAATGCACCAATGCACGCAGAGAGCCTGACTTCCGTAACAGCCCAGCCAATCAGATTTCTGATGGGGAAAACCCAGAAATGCTGAATTGTGATTCAGAACCTCCGTTGCTGGAAGTGTGCTGACAAGATGTTGGGTCTGACCACATGAGACTACCCAGGGGGGTGCACATCAGTGGTGGTCAGTTGAGTTCTCCTCCCCTGATATGTGAAGTGCTTTGAGTATCTAGAAAGGCAATCAATTAGAGAGTGAGACAGAGACAGAGAGAGAGAGAGAGAGAGATATTTCCAGTGAGGGAGAGACGGGAAAAAAGGGGGGGCAACAAAGGTCGGGATCTAGACCAGAAGCTGCAAAATTCTAAGTTCACGCTTCACAGTATGTACCAACTGCTCCACAGCGCACCCTATAGGACTGCATTATAATGAGCACTCATCTGTGTAATAAATCTGGTTTCAGATTATTTAAAACCGACAGCATAAGGTGGTGGTGGCACACACACACACATCTGCACAAATGCATAGAGACAAACCCACGCGCACACACACACACACACACACACACACACACACACACACACACACACACACACACACACACACACACACACACAGATCAAAGAAGGTAAGGCACACGAGTCCATCTTCTAACACCATATCTCGCCATCATTATCAACTCGTAATGACACTCATTGTGAAGAGCTTTGATTCATTATAGCCATAAAAGCGGCATGTTTTGTATGTGTCTGTAGTTCCTCTTTCATTCTCATTATTTGTTCTGGAGCCTTAATTCACTGTTTTGTGCCATTGTGCACCCGCCCGTATTGCATTTTCAGACAGAAGTGCTGCATCTCAAACACCTTTTTATTGAACATAGCTTCCAATGTTAACACATTAAGTGCCATAGACGACCTAACTCGTCTTACATAATCCAGCGCTTAAGTGCCAAGGACGGACTAACTCGTCTTACATAAAGATTTTTTTTTTTTGACAGTGGGACATCAATCAACCCCTTTTACATCTTCGAGATAACTATTTGGAGCAAGAGCATGTGTGTAATCTATTTTACCGACCACTAAGTGGCGACAGAGACCGAGAGAAGTCACAGCCACGGGACCCAAAAGCCACAAAAGCAGCCGCCTCCCGCGGAAATGGCTTGGCGATTTTACAGTCATTAGCCCGGACACACACACACAGAACGGACAGAGATCCCTTCCCCCCAGAGCCGCGCAGCAACGCGCGAACACACACACACACACACACACACACACACACACACACACACACACACACACACACACACACACACACACACACACACACACACACACACCGCGGAAGCAAGCCATTCAAGGAAATGGCGACGCGATTTTACAGTAATCCATTTCAGACTCGTCTTGCCCGACAGGCAGACAGGCAGGCAGGCAGCACAACGCGCTTCTGACACGCTCCTCCTTCCTCCTGGCTCTAGAGCCAGGAGGAAGGAGGAGAAGACACACGGAGGGAGGAGTTTGAATGAGAGGGGTGTTTCCTGTTGTTATGGAGGAAATTACTGTTCAAAACTATTGTTTAGAATGTCTGACGGTCTTACTGATGCCAAAAATGAATGGTTAAAGTGACTGTTTCACAAAAAGCCATTTATCTCTGAATAAATTTCCAGACGCTGAAACCATGCTGTACTCAACGGCTAATATCTACATAACTACTAACTCTGCAAACTAACTCTTTTAGACAGAGAAAGCACACATTCTATTAGTTATTTTTAGATGATTGATGTTCATGAATTCTTAACAGAAAAGAATCCTCGGCTGTTCTAAAATGAGCCAGAATCGTCAAAAACACCCCTGGCACAACTTACCTACAGGAATGAAAACATGGCTGGCATTCAATGTGTTAAGCACATCAGACACCCTGCATGGTCCTTTGATAGGAGGGGGCGGTGAAATCTGTGCAAAGAGACACGTTTTTGTAAGTCACTGTTTTGGGCCTCATTACCAACAAGCCTCCCAAACCAATGCAACTCTCTGTTTCTCTACACATCTGTGACACTTCTGTGGAGATGGACACACACACAGGAGCATGAACAACAGGAAGAGATCAACCAAAACACGGTTTGAATTCACTTTCCCATTTGGGGTCACAGTCTGTTAAACAAACGGTAAACAGGCCCCTGGAGCAATGAGTTCATTGGGCTTAGGGTCTGCAGCTCCATCATGCAGCTCTCCTGAAGCCCTGAGTGCAATCTGCGTCTCCAACGTCACCCCCCCGCCCCGACATCTGCCGCCTGAACTCTGGTCTGAATTGACGAGGCCATCTCCGCAGCAACGCTGTGTTCAGCCGAAGGAGGCTCAGACTACACACACACACACAAACACCCATGGACTCTAAGGACTCACAGGCCTACACACGGTCACGCACGCACTCCCCCAAACCCCCCCCCCTCCCGCCCCCCTCCCCTAAACCCCACCCCCCCGCCTCCAGCAACTTCCCCCCACTTTGCAACACCCCCCCCCCCCCCCCTACCCCCCCTTCCCTCCCACGATGAACCAAACCGGCGCTGTAATGGCAGCCTCCCTGGTGTCGTGGTGTGGGTTGTCTTTGCTGGTAACCCTGTACATTTACAACAAATGTATCTGTATTGTATAATATTGAAGTGTGCCTTTATTACTTTTTCTAACTAGTAATAATGTGAATTCTGAGTTATTTATATGCTTTGTCCAATCCAAATTGCTGGCGCTGTTCAATGGCGACCCGGTTTTGCTCTCCGACTCTGAGAGCGAACCAAGCAGAATTTCGCTCGTGATACTTGTACCATGAAGTGACAATAAAGTTAATCTCTCTCTCTCTCTCATAGCCTGTGGTCTTTCTCCGGCCTTTGCCCCCTGCTAAATAGAACAGGAGATGGATATTGGGGGTTAACAGGAACCACTGGCACATCACCGCTCACCTCTCTTCTGCTCACTATCTTTATATGGTTAGTCACTCATTGCACTTGACCTTTTTAACCTAACTACTTTGTATCTCTCCAGAAATGAAAACAGCCAGAAAAGAGGATAAACAATTTGCAAAATAAATAAATAAAATGGTTTCAAGTATTCAGCTAATATTTTGCTCGTCTGTTATATAACCAGGTCATATCACAAAGCCAACAGGTCAAACACCTTAGGAAAAGTGAATGCTCAGAGAATATGATTTTGTGGTTTCAGAATTTGTATATTCTGTATTGATGATTAATATGCTTTTGTGCTGTTACTTACTGTTGAGTTAGCCTCAGGAAGCAAATTCCCAAATGGTTAGGATAGATTTTGAAAAGCAATTTTCTATTCTATTTTATTCTTGACTATGGCTCGAAAACCCTAGTTAGTCCAGGGTCAAAGGTCAAAGGTTAGCCAAGGGTACAAAAGTTCAAAAATGCTGTAAATGTGAAGAGTGAAGAGTACAGACAGAGAGATGAGAAAGATGGCAGAATCAATAACTAAATAGCAACCAGACTTCTCATAAGAAAAACACAACCTTATCTTTTTCAACTGTTGGAAATTGTGCCAATAAAAAGTGAATTGTTTTCTCATTGAAAACAAAATTAAAAAGCCATTACCCCCCAGCTTCTAAATCAATAAAAATGTGGAGATGGACCTCATTCTGCAATAAGAGACTTTCAAATGTCACAAAATAAGGACATAGCAAGAGTCCATTGATTTTCCTGTTCCAAGGCCTGTGCTCTCTGAAAGAAACAAATTAAAAATAAGTAAATAGATCATGTTCCTTTCACACACAATCAGACATACGGTGGTAAAAAAATGAACTACACTTTTGTCAAGTTACTTGTGAATCGACCGTGGATCTTTCCCTCATGTTATTGAGGCTATGGCCACACTGATCCGTTGTGTCTGCCCGTCTCCGTTCATTTCCATTCATTTTCAATGGCGGCTGTCTCTCTGGGCAGCGCTGATGATGACGCATCCGTCTCTGTCAAATCTCCATCCGCTTTGAGGGACAGAAAGTTCAACCCAGTTCAACTTTTTCTGGACAGACAGCTCGGTTTAGTAAATACGAGACATTCCTATACTGCTTTTTTTTTTTTTTTTTTTAATCGGCGAACACGTTGACGTTCCAAAATGGACGGAGCTCAATGGACAGAGATCAATCCGTCGATAATTCTGTCCGACGGATCAGTGTGGCCTCAGCTTCACAAGCACGAAAGCACCACAGCATAAAGTAAACTGTAGTCGAGGCTGGAAACAAACTAATCAATAAACTGAGCATGTGTTGTGGAACTGTTACACCCGGGTGACCGATGAGCTCACATTATGCTGTATATAGAGTGTGTCAAAACAACCTTCACATTTTCCATTATCCATTACTAATGTCTTAACTGGAGTACGATTAATCTTGATTATCACCTAATTGAAGGAATGTAATCAGGTTTCAAAGCACTTCTATAATGGTCTCATCTCCATGCCCCCCAAATCCAAGCTCACCTGAAAAAGAGCCATCCAAAAATAATGATGTATGCTATCCTCAATGAGTCGCAATCTGAGCCAAAATGGGGTTCATCTGAGGAGATGAAGCAGACATGTTGATATCCGTTGGCAGGAAATCGGTTCAAACTCTCAATTTGCCCACGTAAACCAATGACTTGCCTGCAAGCTAATTAAGGGGAATTATGGGAAATCGATAGTTCAGAGCTTATGATAATTTTTATCATCACATTAAAGACAGACTAATGCTGTGGCTGTAAATGTAATCAGTTAACTGGAATTGGAGTCAAATTAGTTTTGCACGGCAATGTTTGTGTTTGGGTTTTGCACCTAGTATGTGTTGCTTGGCGTCTGCTTAACAGTATTGTTTTGTTCCCGTGCATGTGGTAGACCTATGAACAGTGTGACTATTCATTCACACTATTCCAGAAGCAATTTCCTCCAGGCTGTGGCCATGTGGCAACAAGGTCTAGGGGCTAAGGACAGCTCAGCCATTTCAGCGGTTGAATAAAAAAAGATCAACTCTGCAATTATGGAATTAGGAAACAATTCAATAAGTTAATCGGATGTCTAGACTGCTGCATGTGGCATTTCTACGCCGGCCAACTTGTGACATTTTGACAGAAGTGTTCTGTCAGATGCTCACTGCCAAGTAACCTTGGCAGTGAGCATGACGTTCAGACAGCAGGTTCTCAGAGAAAAATGTTCTTTGAGTAGAAACAAGACCGTATCACTAAGGTATATCGATCAGCATATGCCACTCCAAAGGCTTCTCGCTCAAAAGGGTTGGGCTGATTTGCTGATTCTTTTGCCCACATCATACTCTCTTCCTCACTAGACAGACACTCACTTCCTTTCAGTCAGTCACTCTCCTCCCTGGTCCTCCCCCTCTATAGTATCTCTCTCTCCCCTTTGCCCCTCCTTTTCTCTCTCTTTCCCCCTATCATTGTGACAACCACAGCACTAAACGCATGCAGTATCAATGCCTCAGGTGTCCCCCGGGGCATTCTGCTGAAAGGCCTCAGACAAAAGCTGTATAAATAAATAAATAAATAAATAAATAAATAAATAAATAAATAAATAAATAAATAAATAAATGTCGATGAAGCTCTGTGTGTGGAGCAGCCGATGATTTATTTGTATTTCTTATTTCTTATTGCAGTTACCTGGCTGCTCCTGTCAGAGTGAACTTTCTGCATTGTCACGCCCCTCCTTGTATCTAGGCAGGATGAACTGAACATCAAGAAATGACAGATGATCAATCACAATGTTCTCTCTGACAGCTCGTGCACCTCCAAAAAAAATGTGTTTTCTTCTTCTTCTTGTTTTGCCTATTTGTCTGTCTGCCACTCTTTCCCTTTTGTCTAGCTTCCACTCAGGGTTTCAGGTTGAGATCCTTCCCTAACCTCTGGCATACACATCAAATCCCCAGAGAGTGGCGGGGGGAAATCTGTGTAGCGGAAGGGATCAAGTAATTGTCTCCTCTCTCCCTCAGCAATTATCACAGAGGTGCCCTTGTGCAAGGCATTTAACGTTCCAGCGGAGCTGCTTAGTCACCACCAGCAGCAGAACATTTTGGATGCACTCAGCAGCTGCCAGTTGTGAACGTGTTTTACTGTATGAGGTGATTCTTAAGGCACCAAACGGGGACTACCACTAAATGTCACCTTCAAAGTCATTCCCATGTCCTTTGGCAGCGTGTCTCTAGTGGTGGAAATGGCTTTTTTGGGATGACTTTAGCTTCCCCTCGTCTCAACATGTTAGCATTGTTTTGCTAGTAACAACAGGCTATACTAATACCAGTGATAGGCCATTTTAAAGCACAACTGTCACAGATGTTAGGGGTCTTTTGTGGCTATCATCATGACTGTTTGGTGACAGAAACGTAGTACCGGCACCGGTAACTTCATTGTCTCTCAACTTCCTCGTCGCGAGAAGACCTGGGTCACCTCCAGACGTGTTCCATTTTGAACCCTAACCCAAACCATAACCATAACCAAGTTGTTTTAGTTGCCTAAACATAACTGACGCGATGTGTTTCAAACTAACCGTGTCCCACGCGAGCCATATCACCTGCACGCATCCTTTCAATCATATATTATGTAGTTTTGGGAGTTATTGGAAATTGACTTACTCTGTCGTTTCCGTATGAGGACGTGTTGTTTAGCGACAGCAGCACTGGTGCGGACGCTGATGCTGCCGCTGGTGTGTGTGTGTGTGTGTGTGTGTGTGTGTGTGTGTGTGTGTCTGACTGCATTTACGGGGTAGACAAAGTGGGTTTGCAGCTAAAGACATGTCTCATCCGCAGGTAATTACCCCACACATATGAGTGCACGCGCACACACACACACACACACACACAAATACACGCACACACCCTGAAGGTGCACGATGCAGCTGTAGACAAGTCTGTTCAGTGATGATGGATGTGATCCAGGCAGGGAGGCCGTTCCTCTCCCCAGGTCATCTGTCTTTTCACTGTCATGAGCCGATAGTCCGACACTCCCTCTCCATTTCTCTTATTCACACTCACACTCACACGCACACACACACACACACATGCGTGCGCGCACACACACACTGCACTTATGAACAGGTTATGTGTGTGTGCAGAGAGTGTAGGAGTCTGTATGCCAGTCATTCAGAAGATTATAGAAGTAAATAAATTGCTGGCGTGTAGACTCCCACACACACTGCATACACGCAGACGGACAGTCAGGGGTTAAAGTGGGCTGAAATGGCATTCCGCCATCTTCCACTAATAAGTAAATAAATCTGATTGGCAGTTCCATGCATAACAATGTCAAGCGAGTTCATATTTGTGTGTGCTGCAGCACTGGCATTCCTTCCAACTGATGCCATAATAATAATAATAAACTTTATTTATACAGCACCTTTCAAAAACAAAGTGACAAAGTTCTCGAGAGATATGTACTCAGTCCACCTGCCAAATCCCACTCTAACCCCTGCATACATACAATATGTGTATATGTGTGTGTGCATAGCGTGGGAGTCTGTACGCCAGTCATTTAGAAGGTTATACAAGTGAAAGCTTCATTGGACAAATGTCCGATTTCAATGTATAAAGATGGTGTGTGATATTACACCACCTAGTGGCTGAAACCAGCACTGCCTGACTATTTCAAAATGCAAGTGATTTAGAAGTGAATGCCTGGACTACACAAGACAATGACATGTTTTTCCAGTGATCTTTCCAAACAAAAAGTGGAGATTCAGAGTGTGAACTACACACACTCCTCCCTCTCACTTGTCTTTTTCTGCCTCTCTCCTCATAATACATTTGTCCTCTACACCCTTCACCCCTCCATCAGTCCTCTGCTCTTTACATTTATTTTGGTCTCCTTTACTCTTCACTCCTTCTCCTCTCCTTTCAACATGTTTTTTCCTCAATTGTCCTTCTCTGCCCCCCTCCCTGTACTTCACATCTCCTCGCTATCCTCTATCCTCCCCACTCAGCCCTCCCCTCTCCCCTCTCCTCCTCTCCTCTGCTCTCCTCTGCTCTCCTCCTCCCCTCCTCTCCTCTCCTCCCCTCCTCTCCTCTTGCCTCCTCTCTCCCCCTCCTCTCCTCCCCTCTTCCCTCCTCTCCTTCCCTCCCCTCCTCTCCTCTCTCCCCCTCCTCTCCTCTCCTCTCCTCTCCTCCCCTCCTCTCTCCCCCTCATCTCCTCCCCTCTTCCCTCCTCTGCTCTCCTCCCCTCCCCTCCTCTCTCCCCCTCCTCTCCTCTCCTCCCCTCCCATCCTCTCCTCTTCCCTCCTCTCTCCCCCTCATCTCCTCCCCTCCTCTCCTCTCCTCCCCTCCTCTCCTCTTCCCTCCTCTCTCCCCCTCCTCTCCTCTCCTCTCCTCTCCCCCTCCTCTCATCTCCTCTCCTCTTCCCTCCTCTCCTCTCCTCTCTGGAGCCATTTCTCAACAGCAGCATTAGAAGTGATCCATTTCACCAACCTGAAAAAGCCAATTATCTGCCTTTTTTATGACTTTCATTATTTTACCACTCACACATCGTATTATTACTGGCCCACTGGCTCCCAGCACTGACACATGTGCACGCACACTCACACACACGCGTGCGCACACGCATGCACGCACCCACCCACCCACACACACACACACACACACACACACACACACACGTACTGTATATCCACACAAACAATTTATAAATAAAACACATGCAGATCCAAAATCAGACACACACACACGCTCTCTCTCTCTCTCTCTCTCTCTCTCTCTCTCTCTCTCTCTCACACAGATGTTTGGATTTATGTAACGTTTCCCACGAATGTGCAAAGTGGCTAATTACTACTGCTCGTCGAATGAATGGAATGTGTTTGAAGAGCATTCAGTGAAGACGGGTAGGCTGTCAGCCGTGCCAAGCAGCACTGTGACGACTGCATTGTCTCAATAATATCCACTGTAAAGGCCACTTTACAGTGGCTTTAACACTGCCGAAACTGTTGCAGCCAGAGGGCGCAGTTTCCCCAATAGCAAAACTTGAGAAAAGTTGCTGAATGGGGCTTTAATGCCTGCACATGTATATATATATATATACAGCAGCATAGCGTAGCTTATATTGGACTATGATGGCTCTCATTCATCACTGGTTCTTTCCACCTGACAGAGAGAGAGAGAGAGAGAGAGAGAGAGAGAGAGCACTCATCTGCATTCTGCATTCTGCACCTGAGGCTACGGATGTTTAATGCTGCCATTAAACTCATCTCCCACATCAAGTGCATCTGTGACTAAACAGCGAGCACAAGCCAAGCTGCAGGCACTGAAGATAATGGGGAATTCAACTCCTCCGCCTGCAGGAAGGGGGTGAGAATACAAAACTAATGTAATATGGCAGGGCTAACTTTCTGATTAACCTAATTATCCTCTCTGCTTTCCTCTCTACGCGCTGCAGTCTGCAGCACCCTGCAAGTCTGCACTTGTTGTGCACAGAATCTGTGCTGTCTGTGTGCATCTATTTCTCTCTCTTTGCCTCTGTTCTTCTCTTCTCTCTCTCTCTGTCTGTCTCTGTCAGAAGTCCAGCCAGCTCATCTCCTTGAGCTCTGTTTCTCCCCTCTGTGTTGTCTGTCTTGCTCTTGTTTTCCTCTCAGAGTTCACTCTGGTCTGTTTCTGCGTTTTATGTTGCTCCTTCAGATCCCGGTCCAGTTCCGGGTCAGGCTCCGGTTGTTCATGTCAGCCGACTCATCCTCCCGCCTCCTGCATCACCTGCCCTTCCCAGCTGCAGGCAGCTCACCCCCTCGTTAGTCCTGTAGTGTATTTATACCAGTCCATTTCACTTTGTTGTCTGCCAGATCCATTAGTGATGTCTGTTCCAGCGCCTTTTCCACCTGCCTGTTCATTTGCTGTCCCGGTTTGATCCTGCCACTTCCTGACTTGGTTTCCCTGCCAGTCGTTTTGACCTCCTACCAGACTGCCTGCTGATTAAAGCACTTTGTACTGTATCCCTGCCTCCGCCTGTGTCTGCATCTGAGTCCTCACTGATCTGTGACAGTCTGTCTCTCACTCTCTCACCCACTATTATCCATGACTGAGACTGTCCGCTCTGCCAGACTGACCCAGTATTTATCCCTGACTAAGACTGTCCGCTCTGCCAGACTGACCCAGTATTTATCCCTGACTAAGACTGTCCGCTCTTCCAGACTGACCCAGTATTTATCCCTGACTAAGACTGTCCGCTCTGCCAGACTGACCCAGTATTTATCCCTGACTAAGACTGTCCGCTCTTCCAGACTGACCCAGTATTTATCCATGACTAAGACTGTCCGCTCTTCCAGACTGACCCAGTATTTATCCCTGACTAAGACTGTCCACTCTGCCAGACTGACCCAGTATTTAAGGGCTAATGTACGCCGCCCCCGGAACAGATGCGGTACGGCTGCGAACAGACCCACACTCATGTAATCTGTCAGATGGATGCGGGATGCGACAAAAATAGAACAGGTGCGTAATTTTTCCGTACCACATGTATCGCCCATCTATTAACATGGGCGAGAGTCGATCCGGCAGTTTTGCCAGGTCCGCAACGCAGCCGTAACATAATGGTGTACATTGCCTGTAAGACTGTCCGCTCTTCCAGAGCCCACAGACTTTGTGTCTGTGGGCATCATAAAGGCTGAGATACACAGGCAACAGGGAGCAACGTCCTCAGGAAGTTATCTGAACACACTTGCACTAATGATTTAGCGGTAGTATAACTTCTTGTTGCTTGGAGAGATCTATTTGCTATTGGTCCCCTGTGTCACATTACATTTGTCTATTTCTGAGAACACCGCCAAGCCACATTGCTCTTGTACTAAAGCCTTAAAGCAAAAGTAGAACATTTTCACTTTTTAGCACACATGCCTTGCTACCAGTTCACAAACTCCATCACCAAGCCCGACTGACCCAGGTCGTCTGAGACATTTCGCTCTTTTGGCTTCGTTGTATTGCACAATGGCTCTGTTAAACACTGCTTTCTGTCACTATCTTTTCTATCTATCTTTTTGACACTATTTTCTAAGATCTTCTCAAAAGTAATTGTGCCTTTTTCTAATCCTCAATAATGAGCGCGACAAAAATGTCTGAATGCCACAGGTGCAAACGCTCAAATGGAAATGTTCTGAGGACACAGTAAGGACATACTAATTTTGAGCTATTTATTCCAAGGCCATGATAATAAAATGCCCTGTTAATTCCGATGATCACATAAGGTTGACTGTGTTTATTCAAGAAAGTTTAACAATCCTCCTCCTTCAGCAGGCCCTGAAGACGTATGCAGCTTAACGATGCTCACAGTGCTAGAACTCAGCAGTGCCTCAAGCTAAAATAATTCTATTAACATCAAGACAAATCTGTAGTAAGCATAATGTATTTCGTCCAAGTTGATGCTTCACAAAGCGTCTTAGAATACTGTGGCTCTTTATCTCATTTCCACCTGTCATCATGTCTTGTCACAGGTTAATGCACTTTTAGAGAGCAGAATAAATTTAAGATGAGTCAGAATTGTGATTCATGAGTCACTGCCGTTACAAAGTGATGACGCCAAAGCACTTAAATCCTGAATCATGCCGAGGCGCACATGATTTACAGCAGCAGACCTGACCACTGATCCAAGATCAGTGGCTTTCTTTCTGAGAAGCTCATGATTTACAGCAGCAGACCTGACCACTGATCCAAGATCAGTGGCTTTCTTTCTGAGAAGCTGTCTGCCTGCATACAGTACAGCTTCTGACTGGGCAAACAGCTTGACAACACTCGGCTTTGACTTGAAACTGGAGTCGCATTAAGACAGATTCTTGTTGACAGTGATTTAGATTATATGCGTACAAATATCTCCTCCTTACTAACTCTGGACTCTGGAGTCTTCCGGTCCGTCGAGTTGGCGCGTGTGAACATCATTTCCAGTTCACAGTAACTTGCAAAAGCTCTTATCCTGATTAAAACAAGCGTAGATTCGCAATAGCAGCGACCACATAGCTAGATAGAGTATGCAAATTTCCTAAATGCATGATGGCAGGGGCAGCTCAGCCTCCTCACACACTCCTCACACACTGATCATCATCATCACTGATGATGTCATATACATTGTGACATCATTCGGTGATGATGTCATAGATATTGTGACATCATCAGTGATGTCACAACGTGGGACAAAAATTGAAACAAACAGAGCCCACTTACTAGTCACAAGC
This sequence comes from Poromitra crassiceps, assembly GCF_964638095.1. Lineage (NCBI taxonomy): Eukaryota > Metazoa > Chordata > Actinopteri > Beryciformes > Melamphaidae > Poromitra > Poromitra crassiceps. The sequence goes on along the minus strand of NC_139631.1, from coordinate 12,477,336 downwards.
CCCTGATACTGTACGTAGGCAGTTAAATGTTACATTGCAAACACATTCTCATGGTAAATATTCAGTGTACATGCTATTATAGGTTCACAGTTGGAGAGTGTGTTTGAAGAGCCAATAAGAGAGGTAGAAAACGCACTGACAATTAAGTGCAGCCCTGATTTGAGCATTTGTTTGATTCTCCCCCTAAAGCGACGCTGCTCTAATCTCAGCATGATGTATCAGAGATGTGCTCGTGATCTGCTGCAGTCGCCACTGAAAGAGACAAGATCAAGAGAGAAGAGGCAGACAACACAGGAGCAAAAAGCCAAAGAACAAGAGAATAGCCCATCTTTGGTATTCAAATATCCATATGTTTCATAGAGACATTAAAGTTAGGAAAACATATGCTCATGTCAAACACAACAAAAGAGTAACAGTAAATACCATCCCAATCATCGCTTTCATTTAAGAAAGAGAATCCAATAAAGAAGGAAAAAAGCAATGGAAAGCAAAAGAATGATTTATTCATGGCCGATCTAAAATGATGCGTTTTCCGTGTATAATCGTGTAGTGTGTGTCCATGCTTGGTTGACTGTGTGAGAAAACTAAAACGACCTCCTACCTTTAAAAGAATACAACAGGAATACAGGAAATAAAACCAACAAATGTACTTTGATACATAATGCAACAGAATGGATCAAATCAAATTATGTTATTTTCTTTCTAATTTTCTTTTTTCTGGCACTGAATTGGAAAATAGTTGAGACTAATGCATGGCCACTCAATTTGCTAAGTACTGCAGCCTTGTGAATGTTGAGTTGTTGAGAGGATTTTAAGACAATGCTAAGCTCTGCTGCATGGCACTGATGACTGTAAGCTTAGGGCGTGTGTCCATGTGGCGTCTATCCCTGGCAGCTAAACGCTGGAAATACATAAACATTTTAACCTGAAGACTCGGGATACAGGCTTCAATATTTCTTTGCCAAACAGTTAGTTTGGCAAACAAACTCTGCATTATTATGTACCAGTATATTTGCATGGTGTGTGTGTGTGTGAGAGTCTACGCGCGCGTGCGTGTGTGTGTGCGCGCGTGACGCGTGTGTGTAAACAAATTCTATATCATCCGTCTCAAATGTCCCCATGGGAGAGACTGCAGGTTCAATGTGTGTGTGTATCACATTGTACTTTATCTGCCCTAATGCGATAACAGGTTTCCTTTTCAAATCTCCAGCTATCTTCTCTACATTTCCTCTTGGCTGCTCTGCACCATCTATATACCCAACTGAGCCATGCAGGTCTGATAACCAAGAGTCTGAAGGGAAGAAAGAAGAGACTCACTATACTCTCTCTCTCTCTCTCTCTCAGTCTTTTCTCTCAATGTCTTTTTCCACTCCATTTCTCCTTCTCTGTCTCTCTCTGCGCTGGCTTATTTAATTCACAGGACAGTTAACTCCTCTCCTTTGTTCGGAGAGAGACACAGAATGAGCAACATATGAAAACTACTAGAAAAGTGAAGAGAATTCAGCATTCAGTAAATTCAAGAAAAAGGAAAAAGACATCTGACATGGTCTATCGCTGACCCCGATTTAATCTCAACCAGAAATTGAGCGTGCTTCGCGCGCTCCTTTCTAGCGTCCCCTCGCTGGCTCGCCTGCTGAACTGGCACTGGCAGCACTCATTTCTAACGTGCCTCGTTGGTTTGCCCTCGAGGTCTTGCCCGCGTCATGGGCTCGCAGACGCAGCTCGGCCACTGCGCGGCTTTGTTGAGCAATTGTGCACTGTGCGGAAACTGCCACCCAATTATATTAGTAAGATACAATACCATATGGTATTTGGTGGACAATCTTATTCAAAGCTTACATTTAAGTAACTCTGGATGGCATCAATGGGAATCAAACTCTGGCCAAGCTCGACCCACCAAGTTGAAAAGGTTGAAATCTCAATGGAAAAGTAAGTAAGTAAGTAAGTAAATTTTATTTATATAGCACTTCTCACAGAGAAAACTCACAAAGTGCTTCACAAGTTAAAATACATACAGGATAAAATAACAACAGAAAAACAAAACAAAAAACAAAAGGCAAATAACAGTCAAATACAAAAATACAGGACTACAGATCAAATTTCAGAGGAGCAGTCAAATAAAATTGAAATAAAATTAAAAGAGTGAGTCCCTAGACAAAGGCCTGTGTGAATAGAAGCGTTTTTAGCCGCCGCTTAAAAATGTCCACAGAGGCAGCAGTTCTCAGATCGTGAGGAAGAGAGTTCCACAGCCTTGGTGCCACGGACTCAAAAGCTCGATCCCCTTTGGTTTTGAGCCTAGTACGGGGAACAACTAAAAGGCACTGGTCAGCAGACCTCAGTGACCTGCTGGGAACATGAGAAAGGAGCAGATCACCCAGGTATGCCGGTGCCTGACCATGCAGGGCTCTGTACGTTATAAGGAGTGACTGCTGAAGTGGCCTTGTGTAACCTGTGGCATGTGGTGGGAAGCTAATGGTTTTCCAAATACCCTATTGCAGTACTACTGCAGCGGTGGCCTGGCCACGATAATGTTTTGTTTTTTTCTGTTTGTTTGCACCAGTAAAGGCTGTTTTATGGTTGTAAGACAAGTAAGACGGCGTGCGCACAGAGCGCATATGAACGCTTTGGAAATCATGTCGAGAGTGCTTCCAATGTGCACATAACAGCGCACAGAGCGTTTTTTTGGGTGCTTCGTTTTGTTTTCCCCTGCAGTGGCGTGCAGTACAGTTCAGGACACAACGATCACACGGACGGTAGCCAGCTGGTTTCATCTGTTTGATGTTGTAGATTGTTCACACTGAAAACATGAAAGCCAGATTATTGGCAATTCTGGCAGCAGCGGAGTTTGAAGATCCCCCTGGCAGGAGAAGAGGTAGGAGGAGTGACAATGACGAGCAGCGCGCTTTTCCACCAAATGTTGAACTTTTTTCAGCTTAAGACGCCCAGAGCGCTCCGCCAAAAAACACTAGACGCCAAAAGCGCTTAAACACGAGGTGCGTTCCTTGAAAGAGGAGCGCGCCTAACCCATCCTTAGAGAATGAATTGCAGAAAGTCACTGGCAGCTCAAATAAGCGCGTTTGGTTCTGCACGGCTGCTAAGTGTCTGTCGACAAGACAAAAATGCAGTAAAAAAACAGACACTTGCCTTAAGAGCCCAAAAATCCACAAATTCCAATGGTATTATTAGTCTTATCAATCGATAACCAAAACTCACTGAACTAGCAGGCAAAGGGGACTTACTTACATCCGCGACAGGTGGCAGCAAAAGAGTACTTTGAAATAGGTAACATCTGTATTCACTCAAAAGCTCAGTATCTTGTGCCACAACACTAGAGCTGTGTGATCCATGCATTGTTAAATCCATGATGATGGAGTCTGGACTTGGCAGCCTCTCAAAGGACAATCTCAACAATCTGATGGAGACGGGAAAGATACTTCATGCATTTATGGAATATAAAGCAGCACCAACACAATAGTGACATACTGAAGTTGTCTTTGGGATGGAGGACTGTCTCTCTTCCCGAGTGTCCACTGCACATTGACAGAATCAGACATGTCCTCTCCTTGGACTGCATGTCTTCTGCATAGTAATCAATTGCCATGAAAAGTGGAAAGGGAAAGAAGAGGAGATATGGGGGGGAGGAAGGAAACGGGCAGGCTGTCGTTACCATAGAAACAGGAAAACTACATCCCAACTGTCAAAATTTAATTTCCTCTGTGTCTATTTCTATAAGGGAAACAAGGGAGGGGTCATTGTCTTCACAGAATGCAGACATTGAGATGCAATGCACAAATAGCAAATATATTCACCTGACCTGACTGGTCCATTTTTATATATTATTTTCACAATATGTTCAGGCAGTGGAGACGGGCAAGACTTTCTTCGGCAAGAATTGCAATTGGCAAATGTGCATAGCACACGGGAGAGGGCTTTATGGAACAAAAGTCATGGAGTAAAATACTCATCATAGTTGATGCCAATTTATTTGTTTGTGTGTCTGTTTGTTTTTCCCATCTACATTCTGTCAACATGTTGCCCTGTGTCACTGTATTAAAGCTGCAATTTTCAGCATAATCTAAGCATGAAAGAACAACAAATGAAGCTTCTGTGTGGAAAGCTCATCATCACCAAACGATACCACTTTGCCCCACTAAAATAAACCAGACAGGACGTACTCTAAAAGTGTACAAACTGTGTCTTTCACTGGGTAAACAAAGCTATTGCAAAGCCACTGTACTGGAAATATCCAGCAAGTGACTCCACTCTTTTTTTCTTTCTCTCTTTCTCTTTGTATCTTCTTTGTGGTCTCTCTGCATCCTGGGCTCCATGCTGCCCCCTGTAGCTCAGCTGGCTGATTGCTCAGCAGCTAGCTAGGTACAGGTGATGAGGGATAATGTCCCTCTCCTTGACTCAGACATTTCTTTCCGCTACTCAAGTGAATCGTGTTTTCTCATTTGCGCTCTTTCTTTCCTCCTCCGTTCTCCATCTCTCCCTTTCTGACTCTCTTCTCTCTCCATCTCCCTCTCTCCCCGTCGCTCTCTCCATCCCCCTTTCTCCCTGTCGCTCTCTCCATCTCTCTCTCTCTCCCTGTTGCTCTCTCCATCTCCCTCTCTCCGTCGCTCTCTCCATCCCCCTTTCTCCCTGTCGCTCTCTCCATCTCTCTCTCTCTCCATCTCTCCCTCTCTCCCTGTCGCTCTCTCCATCCCTCTCTCCCTGTCGCTCTCTCCATCCCCCTCTCTCCCTGTCGCTCTCTCCATCTCTCTCTCTCTCCCTGTCGCTCTCTCCCTGTCGCTCTCTCCATCTCTCTCTCTCTCCCTGTCGCTCTCTCCATCTCCCTCTCTCCCTGTCGCTCTCTCCATCTCTCTCTCTCTCCCTGTCGCTCTCTCCATCCCCCTCTCTCCCTGTCGCTCTCTCCCCATCGCTCTCTCCATCCCCCTCTCTCCCTGTCGCTCTCTCCATCTCTCTCTCTCTCCGTGTCGCTCTCTCCATCTCTCTCTCTCCCTGTCGCTCTCTCCATCTCCCTCTCTCCCTGTCGCTCTCTTCATCTCCCATCTCCCTCTCTCCATCTCCACAGATAGGGCAACCAGAAATAAAACAGCAAAATAACGCCTAGCGACATGGCTGCTGTTTACTGCCATCGCTTTGTTATTGCAGTATTAGCATTTAGAAAGTGATAAAAACAAAGGACCAAATGTCTGTCATCAAAATCATCTAACTGTCAGACATCAAAGTAGAGGTGTGCGTGTGTGTGTGTGTGTGTGTGTGTGTGTGTGCGCGTGCGTGCGTGCGTACAACAGATGTTCTGTGCAGCCAGAAGCCTGTCAGACAGCCAGCAGTATCCTGCAACTGATACTCTCCACGGACACGCTGACTGACTGGTGTGTGTGTGTGTGTGTGTGTGTGTGTGTGTGTGTGTGTGTGCGCGTGCATGTGCATGTGCGCGTGCGCGGGCGTTTGCTCACACGTGCACGCTGTGCGTATGTATTATGCCCATTTGTGTTTGTGCTTCGGAGTGTGTGAGCAGAGAAGGAAGCGCGCTTAGCCTCCAGCCATTCCCCTGCAGGGAGAGAGTAACCTGAGACAGAGAAAGACAGAGAGAGCAAGACAGAGAGCAGGAGAGAAAGAGAGAGAGAGAGAGAGAGAGAGAGAGAGAGCGAGAGAGCAGGGAGCCTTGGGCAAACACATTGTGTTCCGTTTCCCCCTCCAACCTGAAACTCCGCTCCCGTCCTGCACAGATTTGACTGTCAGTAAAACGTGTCAGTCAGTGTGGAAACGTTCTGTGAGAGGAACTTAAGTGAAGACGATGAACTACCACGGTGGGAAATGAACCCCAGCCCAGCAGCCACATGTTGATTAGAGCTGGGAATAGAGACCCGCTTCCATTAAGTAACCAGTTCCCGAAGCAACCACACCAAAACATGTCTGCCTTATGGATTACTGCCATCGATTCCCAACTCCCTACTCAAGGTTTAAATTGGAAATGGATTGTATTTATATAGCGCTTTAATCCAAATCTCTTTGATCCAAATTGCTTTACACTCTGCCTGCATTCACCCATTCATACAGCGATGGCGGTAAGCTACTACACAGGGTGCTGCCTGGCACAGCCATCGGGAGTAATCTGGGCTTCAGTATCTTGCTCAAGGACACTTCGACATGCAGACCGGAGGAGCCGGGGATCGAACCAGCGACCTCTTCTATCAAAATCGATTAGCAGGCGACCCGCTCTACCTCTCCTGAGCCACAGCCACCCATTTTAGAACAAACATCTTTGCAGGTTTGACTTCACTCTCAAATCAAAGGAAAAAGAGTGTGGCTACACTTGGATAGAAGTGAGTCTTCCTCATGTGTAGCCTCGATTTCAATCTCTTTATTTGTACGTTTGCCAAGTTCACTGTGCCGCTACGCGCTTTCTGCTGCTGCGGAGAACTGCTCCCCGTCACAGCACAGCCTCAGCGTCACTTCAACACACACTGTTCTGCTGTGTGATGTGTCAACGCTTTCACAGCCTGGAGTTCTTTCTGGAGTCAAGGATATTATGAATAACACAATAATAAAACACTATTCTATCAACACTTCATCATTTTTCTATTCACTCTAGTTTGGCATTGGCAGCGGAATTCCAATGAATTCAATAGAAATTCTCATTGCAGACTTAATATTCTTTTGGGGAGTGCTATTGTGAAGGTGTAATGCACAGAGTATAAGGAAGGAACTGATAAGCGAATCGTTCAGGAATAGCATCATTAGGACTAGAGTCGACACTGATAAAGTCTTATCAATTGCCATCTAATCTAAATATTATAACCAAGCCTTTTTGGCACTGTTTTACTGTCTATGCAAGTATAAAATACAGGATCCCATCCCCTGGACTGCCCACTATTCACACATTCTCTAAACTAATAATTTAATTCATTATACCACGTCTTTTTCACTTGCCAGATTTGTGCCAACTCGCCTATCCAAGTGTTGTGCAACCACGAATAACTGATGGCCCTGCAGAGAAAAGTGTACAGTATATACTGTATCCATTATGACAGCTATCTATGAAAGGGAACCTCTGATTGTCTTCTTTTGTACCTTTAAAGAGAAACTCTGAAAAGTAAAGGTATTAGACGTCAGCAAAATCCAAGGCTTTCACAGTAGACTTGCATCAAGGTGACATGTCAAAGAAATTGTCTGTGACAAAGCCCGCCCGGTCCCCAAAGTAAGGCAAGGCAAACTTGTAGCCATTTATCCTTGAAGTGAGAAAAATCAAGGCATACAGATTCTTCCTCATGTTCACTGATCAGCTCTTCTCTGTAATAGGGAATGATTCATTTCATTATTGTCTTGATGCTATGAATCTAAATTACCGCATTTATAAATTGAGTTGTAAAATGTTTTTTTAAGAAGGCAATTCCATTTTGCTTCGTTATTCCATTTGCTAATGTGTTTTCCCCTTCAATTTTCTATTTAAGAATTCATTTGTCTGCTGCTTTACCATTTATACTTTCTGCTTAATCAACTCTAGCATGCAGCATGCAGCCAGCGTGCCAAGTTCAAATGAATACAAAGTCGAACGCCCAACCTGTTGATTCTTTGGGCCTGAATGATTATTTTAAATAACTTGAATATTTCAGGCTGTATAACAGTAAGGAATGGATTAGGAACCGGTTCATTTAAATTTCGACAGCTAATGCTAGCTCTGGATTAGCACTAGATTATTTACTCCACCACTGTATGATGGCTGGTTATCCTCCATTTGAAGTGAAATAGAAATGCCAAAAGTCATTTTATGTAGTGATTCATACTTTTCTAAGAGAATAATGAAAGGGAATTCTTAATAGACATATTTTATGAGCATTGTAGAAATAGTTTTATTAACGGAGTCATTTAAATGTGAACACTTTACATAATAAATAATACGAATAATCAATTTGAATTATAAATAATGAGGTTGGCAGACTAGAAGCAATGCAAACAATAACGTCTGCATAGAGTTGAATGCTCCCACAGTGTATTTATTAACACATACACTGTTTGCATTGATTTAGCCTTTTTTTTCTGTCCAGCACCTGTGAGGATTACAATGTGTGTGTTTTCAATGTTTTTCGCCACACCAGAAACCCCATAGATTATTACATCAATCCTTGTGCACTATCTGTTGGCTCTGCTAGTGGAATCCTATGGCATTACACTGTCTCTGATTGGATTGGAACGAATGGAGCTATCTCCTCATATTATAGTGTTTCTAGCCCGAAATGCCATGCTCCACTCCAGGCAAACTCAATCACACAGAAGAAAACTGGTTTAAGAGGAAATGTCATTTAGACTTGACCCAGCAGACAGAAAGGAATAATTCAAATGTATACGTGTGTGTTTGTGTGTGTGTGTGTGTGTGTGTGTGTGTGTGTGTGCGCGTGCGCGTGCGTGTGTAATATTGATGTGCTCGCTCCCCCGGGGCTTTCGAAGATAAGTGGAGTGCAATGTTGCCAACTTGTTTCCAAGGAAAGTAGCTAATGGCTGCTCAAAAAGTGGCTAGTAGTCACCAGATAACGCCATATGCTCATTTGCATATTGATATATACAGTCTCCGCTCGCAGCGGAGGGAGGGGGTTACGCTGTGTGTGTGTGTGTGTGTGTGTGACAAGTGCTGTGATCATCAGACCTCTCTATATGATAAGCAAGTAGAACAAACCGGCAAAAGAAGTACCATTATTGACAATGCTTTGAGGTTCAACACTTTAAAGCTACAGTAGGCAATATTATGTCATTACAGGTCTGACAAAAAAACAACCAATCAGTTGGTTCCCTATGGTCAGAAATCCTAGTTGTTTTTCAGAAATTAACACCAGGGGGATCTGAAAAGTCACTACATCTAGTGCAGGAGGTGTCCAACAAACTGTTTTGAATGGGGGCCAGATAGATTAGACAATGTGAAAAGATGCTTCTCATATGGGATATCATTTTATTATTATTTTTAAATCACATATAATACAATTGCACCGTAAGGATTTTGTTTGCCATCTGAAAACACTAGTTCTGCCTGTGTTGTTCCTACTTGGTGCTTGTCTACAAACTGTATGATAGTGCTGTCATCGTTAGGTGAATGGAAAAATGTGAATTGAACTTCCTTGAGTAACCAACACTGTGAGGACGGAGGTCCAAATAGATTTTGAGAGACACTTAGGTTGGGTTGCAGTTGGGTCCGCCGGCTGCAATTGGCCCCCGGGCCGGACTTTGGACATGCCTGAGTCAACGTTAGCAAGTTGGCAACACTGGAGGAGTGAGACTTCACAATAAATGAAACTACTAATAAACTGTGACTGTTTCCCCCCCAATGGGTTGAAAAGAACAACTTCCTACTTGTGTGATTCACTGACACTGTCTAGACACAGCACACATCTTTCTATTTACAGAAACATTCACAAAGTTTGAGCCTTGACAAAGCTTTGAGCCCTCTTGGGACGATGGAAGCGTGGCTTAGTAAAGTCTCAATGGTCTTAGCATAAACCCTTCAACTGCTACTTCAGACACACTCTGTTGACAGTCTGTTGGGGGCTGACAGATGGATAGATATATATATAGATAGATAGATAGATAGATAGATAGATAGATAGATAGATAGATAGATAGATAGATAGATAGATATATGTATTCTTTGAGTGTGAGAGGAAATCAAATACATTCTGCCAGGCAGGAAAAGCAGTGAAAGGTAAAGTCATAATAATCATGTGCTGGCAGGTCAGACACACCAGCAGATGATACCTCTGGCAATACAAGCCTTTATTACCCACCGGCTCCATAAAACCAAATAAGCCCTATCCACAGAGCAGCTCTGCGTGTGTGTGTGTGTGTGTGTGTGCGTGTGCGTGTGTGTGTGCGTGTGTGTGCGTGTGTGTGCATGCGTGTGTGTGTGTGTGTGTGTGTATGCGTGGGTTTGTCTCTCTGCATCTGATCTGTGCGTGTATTTGCGTACACCAGTGGTCTTCAACAGGGGGTCTGGGGTACTGCAGAGGTACTGCAGGGGGTATACCAATTTGTCTTGATTTAAGTGCATTTTTCGATTCTTTTCCAACACTGGGTCAAACTCACTTTCACAGAGGTCATGTGATGACCATGTGAGTCATGTGACCGAGGGGAAGGTATATTTTATGTCTGAAGAAGAGCGTGAAGCTGAAGGGGGAATAAAAAAAAAAAAAAAAAAAAGTATTTTAGACGGAAATAATAATATACCGGTAGGTTAAAATCCAAGCATTAAAAGGCAATAATAAGCTACTTTTGACAAAAATGATTTAGGAAGCGAATCTGGCGCACACCCAGCCAGGCCTATCCTGAGAGCAGAGAAGGCACAAGTGGCCAAATCAAATCAGATGTGGAAGCATCCTTGGCAGCGGTACTCACAGCTACTAACAGAAACTCAGACGGAGGACAACACAAAGACAGCCTCAGATGTCTTCTACTGGGAGACGGAGGACAACACAAAGACAGCCTCAGATGTCTTCTACTGGGGGACGGAGGACAACACAAAGACAGCCTCAGATGTCTTCTACTGGGGGACGGAGGACAACACAAAGACAGCCTCAGATGTCTTCTACTGGGAGACGGAGGACAACACAAAGACAGCCTCAGATGTCGGCTACTGGGAGACAGAGGACAACACAAAGACAGCCTCAGATGTCTTCTACTGGGAGACGGAGGACAACACAAAGACAGCCTCAGATGTCTTCTACTGGGAGACGGAGGACAACACAAAGACAGCCTCAGATGTCTTCTACTGGGAGACGGAGGACAACACAAAGACAGCCTCAGATGTCTTCTACTGGGAGACGGAGGACAACACAAAGACAGCCTCAGATGTCTTCTACTGGGAGACGGAGGACAACACAAAGACAGCCTCAGATGTCTTCTACTGGGAGACGGAGGACAACACAAAGACAGCTTGCATATTTATTCCCAGAGCATTTATTTATTAATGTAGCCTCCGTCTCGCCGTGCTACACAGCTTCGTCTCGTCTCCACGGGAGAGAAAGACAAAGAAACACATCACACATTTACAGGGAACGCTCAAGATGAGCCATTCCTAGAAGAAGAAAGAGGAGAATAGACAATAACACATACAGTAGGTAGCCCTCTCTCTCTCTCTGTCTGTGTGTGTCTCAGTGTCTCTCTCTCTCTGTGTGTATGTCTCAGTGTCTCTCTCTCTCTGTGTGTATGTCTCAGTGTCTCTCTCTCTCTCTCTGTGTGTGTCTCAGTGTCTCTCTCTCTCTGTGTGTATGTCTCAGTGTCTCTCTCTCTCTGTGTGTATGTCTCAGTGTCTCTCTCTCTCTCTCTGTGTGTGTCTCAGTGTCTCTCTCTCTCTGTGTGTATGTCTCAGTGTCTCTCTCTCTCTCTCTGTGTGTGTCTCAGTGTCTCTCTCTCTGTGTGTATGTCTCAGTGTCTCTCTCTCTCTGTGTGTATGTCTCAGTGTCTCTCTCTCTCTCTCTCTCTCTCTGTGTGTGTCTCAGTCTCTCTCTGTGTCTGTCTCTCTCTCTCTCTCTGTCTCAGTGTGTGTCTCTCTCTCTCTTTCTCTTTCTCTGTGTCTCAGTCTCTCTCTCTCTGTGTCTCAGTGTGTCTCTCTCTCTCTTTCTCTTTCTCTGTGTCTCAGTCTCTCTCTCTCTGTGTCTCAGTCTCTCTCTCTCTTTCTCTGTCTCAGTCTCTCTCTCTCTCTCTCTCTCTCTGTCTCAGTCTCTCTCTCTCTCTCTATCTGTCTCAGTGTGTGTCTCTCTCTTTCTCTGTGTCTCAGTGTCTCATTCTCTCTCTCTTTCTCTGTGTCTCAGTGTCTCTCTCTCTTTCTCTCTCTCTCTCTCTGTGTCTCAGTCTCTCTCTCTAAGCAGCAGTTTCCTCCAGCCATAATGGAGTGTGTGATGTCAGAACAGAGAGAAGCTACACTATAGCTTGAACGTTGACCTGATAAAGACATACACTGCCCTGTGGCTGAGTGGATAAGTCCATCAAAACAGCTCCTCAAGACATCCACATTATGCTCCAACTATATTGAATGCAGTTTCAGGCCATAACCCATGTCTCTCCTCTCTTTTCTGGCCATATTCACGCTTCTTTCTATCAGTAAACCACACATGCGTACAGTATATTATACACAACTTATTTTTCATTTGGTTGCTTTGCTGGAGGTCACGGTCCATATGATTGTGTTGATAGTAGTGTCATATTATTTGTTTTGCAGGTATTCCCTCTGGCCTTCATTTCTTCCCTTGTGAGAGAAAGGATATTGCTGTAATAGAAACTGCAGACATTTACCTGTGAGTGGTGTCTCTGCCCAGGATGCGATCTCCTGACGGGTCCATGGGGGAGGGGAGAAAATTCAGGCAGGAGGCCAGGGACTGGCTGGAGTCTTCTCGGGACACTGCGCAGTGCACGCACACACACATGCGCACACACACACGCGCGCACACACACACACACACACACACACACACACACACACACACACACACACACACACACACACACACACACACACACACACACACACACACAGTGTCAGCATGTTTCATATATCAATGATTTTATCAAGTGGTTTCTAGTGGTTGCCTGGAATTCAAAAACAAAAAAACAAAGAAAGTGCCCTGCCTCATACAGTAGCACCTACTGTATGTCCTGTTGGACCAGCTTGAAACTTGCTTGTATCCCCCCCTCCCATGTTCTCACCAATTGTATTTGGCCAATTCCCCCTGCTGTCCCCGGTCGTTGCTCCACCCCCTCTGTCGATCCGGGGAGAGCTGTAGACTAGCACATGCGTCCTCCGACACATGTCCTTCCAGCCGCTTCTTTTCACCTGACAGCGAGGAGTTTCACCGGCAGGACGCAGCGCGTGGGAGGATCACGTCATTCCCCCCCCAGTTCCCCTCCACCTCGAACAGGCGCCCCCGCCGGACCAGAGAAGGCGTGAGTGTAGCGACCAGGAATCACACCCCACCGGCTTCCCACCCACAGACACGGCCATTTGTGTCTGTAGGAACATCTGACCAAGCCGGTACCGGGAGTGGAACCCGGGTCTCCGCGGTGGTACTGTAGGAGAGTGCTTTTAGCTCTACACACTAGCCAGTCGTCCAAACCTCATGTGTACCATCGCTTTGGATACAAGCGTCTGCCAAATGGGGAATTGAAATTGTAATTGGTTTTCTAATCTGACTGACAGTGAGGAATGTGCCTAAGTAGACCAGACCACAACATAATATAGCCATCAAAGATAATAAGCCCCCTCTTTGCCATCTCCCCCTAAATTGCATTAGAGCTATAAAATAGCAGTCATGCAATTCGAGCAATAGGAAGCGGCTTATTAAAATTCAATAGCGATAGGTCTGAGTAATGACTAGGCCCCCTCAGTTGTTTCAAACCATCATTTATGTATTCTTAAGTTGTGCTTGCGGTTGATTGGTGTGACTTAAGTCTGGGAAAGATGGGTGATAAAGCCAAGATTGACCATGTCATCATATCTCTGTAAACATCCTTCAGTGTCTCTCTCTCTCGCTCTCTCTGTCTCTCTCTCTCTCTCTCTCTCTGTGTCACAGTGTCTCTCTCTCTGTGTCTCTCTCTGTGTGTCTCTCTCTCTCGCTCTCTCTCTCTGTGTCTCTCTGTGTGTGTCTCTCTCTCTGTGTGTCTCTCTCTGTGTCTCTGTCTGTCTGTCTGTCTGTCTGTCTGTCTGTCTCTCTCTCTCTCTCTCTCTCTCTCTCTCTCTCTCTCTCTCTCTCTCTCTCTCTCTCTCTCTCTCTCTCTCTCTCTCTCTCTCTCTCTCTCTCTCTCTCTCTCTCTCTCTCTCTCTCTCTCTCTCTGTCACAGTGTCTCTCTCTGTCACAGTGTCTCTCTCTCTGTGTGTCTCTCTCTCTGTGTCTCTGTCTCTGTCTCTGTGTGTCTCTCTCTCCACACAGGGCTGGGGTCACAAGTGGAATAGAAACACAGAGCCCTGGAGCTGAAAACTGTGGGCCATAAATTGCTGTGAAACTGCCTGCTTTTTAATAAAGGCTCCAACTAGCCACCTGAGAGAGGTAAAGATGAGACGTGCCAATGAGAGTGTGGGGTGTGTGGGTGTGTGTGTGTGTGCGTGTGTGTGTGTACGTGTGGGATGACTATGTGTCCAAGTGTGTGCATCGGTTTGGTTTATCTGTATTGGCGTGTGTGTGTGTGTGTGTGTGTGTGTGTGTATGTGCGCGTGCATGTGTGTGTGTGTGTGTGTGCGTGTGTGTGTGTGTGTGTGCGTGTGTGTGTGCTTGTGTGTGTGTGTGTGCGTGCGTGCGTGTGTGTGTTCCTGTGTATGTGCGTGCACATGTGCGAGTGTGTGTCTCCAACTCCAACCCTTAGTTTGATTGTGTGGAGGATTTGTACTCTCCCGTCTGCGGTGCAAAGTCTGAGCCACTTGACTTTATGAGAACAATTCATCAAACCTTTAATTTCATGCTACAGTCTGCGAAACCATTAGGCCTAAATAAAGAAATAACTAAGCATGCAAACTTGCGTGTTTGTGTTTGTGTTTGTGTGTGTGTGTGTGTGTGTGTGCGTGCATATTAATGATGTTGTCCTCTCTAGCTCTGTATTAGGTGGTGCCCTTGGAGATATGCGTGTGCGTGTGTGTGTGTGTGTGTGTGTGTGTGTGTGCATCCACTAGCTACTCTGACCATATTACCATGCAGAGTGTGTATGCTCAGCTGCAATGCACCCCCCCCCCCCCACATAAGCCGAGGAACTTCAGTTATAAAGACTGAAGCTTCCAGTGTAGCTGTTAAATCTAGCCCTAAGTAAGTAGTGTGCGTTTTACTTGACTTGCCTGCAACCGTAATATGTAATAGTGGCCATTCACACCATACGCCAAAGTCACGCTGAAGTCACGCTGAAGCCACGCAGTTTCATTTTGCGTCCTTGTTAACAGGTGAGACCGTTCACACCAGCCGCATGCCACGCCACGCTGAAGCCGTGCTGAAGCGATCGTTCAGGATTCAGTCCTATTTTCCAGGCATGACGCATGAAGCTTGAAGCTGCCAGGCATGAAGACAATGGGAGTTGTGAGCAGGTTGAAGGAGTGCCGCGCAAGGCGCTGGGGAAAAGAGACTGCTCCTGGTGTGACTGGTTAAGCATCAGTTCAGCTTGAGCCTGCCTTAAGCTTCAGTTCTGCCTATGTTCTGCCTATGGTGTGAACAAAGCCTTAGTCTGTTAGATAAGAGTGAAAGTGAGACACACGCACTTGATTAGAGTAAAACCGAGGCGAAAAGTACCCTCTCTCACTCTATTTAAAGTCAAACATGTACAGTGTGCTCTCACAACAGTACTCCCTGTGTCTGAGGAACTTAAAACATGGAAATTGAAGGTGATTGCATGACAGTTCATATTTGTGTTTAGCCTGCAAGGAAGTATTCAACACTGTCACATTGACTTGACTTTTGTACAACATAAGTCATAAAAAAGCATAAAATGTCAGAAATGTCAGAAATAGCAGTATAATGCGGACGTTTGCTATCTCGTTTATCTCATTCATGTGTCAGCCTCAGCCAAGCACTTACTGTCCATCTGTACTTTTATCTTTGGCCATTTTGTTAAAGTTGACAGTGGTGGCCGGGAGACATGAAAGACTGGGTGAGAGGGGAGGGGGATGGGGTGCAGCAAAGCTCCTGGGTTGGGTTCAAACCCAGCACATCACAGTTACATGGTGCGGTTTGATTGTGTACGGGACTAACATCTATAACTCCCTCCCATCAGGAAAAAAATTACCACCATATTTTTCTCCATTGAACAGACAAATGAGAAGAGTGAATCGTCCCACTTACATACAAAGAATAATGTCTCCAACAAGGTCACATCAGCAAATTGAAGTCCTTCTTACCACATTCATGCGTGGTTCTGAATGATAGCCGCCTACACAACATTTTCCTCATGTCTTCCACAAAATGAGGCTTGTGTTTGGCGCTGCGTGCAACATTGTGACAGAACACAATGAATGTCGACAGTCACTTCACTTTTGAACCGTGAGACATGTCAGGCGTATGACTGCAACGTCAAGATGTATCACTGTAAATGAGGTAGCTACATCAAAGTCGGTGGCGTGGGTTGACATTTTGAAAAGAACCAGGGTGATGGAATGGAGTCAGCTTAACTCATTCCCAGCCAATCACGTGACCTAACGTGATTTATGAGACGACGCGTCCCCGCCAATCACGCAATCCTGTGGCAATCCATGTTCTCACTGCTGTATGATAGACGGCTCTCTTGTGAAATAGTACTTCCAGGGTTAAAAATATGCGATGGTGAAGCTCCGCCTAAACCAGGAAGCAGAGGAAAGCCACACGTCTCCCACAGGCAGAGAAAAGGCTCGCTGGTCAAAGAGCTGGCACCGGCAGCTTTAACCCATCAGATGGCGCTGACAACACAGACTCGATGACGGCAGAGCAGCCTCTCAACCAATTCCAATCAGAATTGGAGGATTTTTTTTCACCAGGTGCTGGTGAAAATCAGTCAGTCAGTCAGTTCTCCTCTCAGTTAGCTTAGTAATCCAGTTTGTCAGCTCTCACACCTTATACATTTCAGCCGGTAGATGAGCTGCAGAAGTCCAGACACACAGAGAAGCAGTGCCCGAGACTCTGCCCCCGGCTCGGGATCTTCCCGGTGTTACAGTGAAACCTGGGACCGCCAAAATGTGTGACCCACCGGAAAGGGGCACTGATGCACATGTACTGCGTATTTCGGAGTGACACCAGAATCACAAATGGACGTTTGTGATGAAAACGACTGACATTCAAGTGTTGATAACTAAAGAACGAATGGCGCTAGAATACAATGTTTTATTTCTGTATGAAAGTAGAGGCTATGTTCTTTCTTTTGAGATATTCAGTGTTTATGTATTCATTGAACAGAATATTTGGTGGGTCTTGACAGTTTAGTGAAAATGATCAAACACGCTGGGGGTGGCTGGCAACTTGTTGTTTTTTAAAGCTGGCGGGGAAAGAGTTCATGAAAGTATCAGAAAGACAGAGGAGAGGAGAGGAGAGGAGAGGAGAGAAGAGGAGAGAAGAGGAGAGGAGAGGAGAGGAGAGGAGAGGAGAGGAGAGGAGAGGAGGGGAGAGCAGAGGAGAAGAGAGAGAGGAGAGGAGAGCAGAGGAGAGGAGAGGAGGGGAGAGGAGAGGAGAGCAGAGGAGAGGAGAGGAGAGGAGAGGAGAGGAGAGGAGAGGAGAGGAGAGGAGAGGAGAGGAGAGGAGAGGAGAGGAGAGGAGAGGGGAGGAGAGGAGAGGAGAGGAGGGGAGAGGAGAGGCGAGAGAGGAGGAAACAGGAGGAAAAAGAGAGTAACAATTGGATAGAAGGCGAGGAGGAACTACAGAGACACGCAGGCATGAGGTTGTGTGTGCACTGCACACATAAGATTAATTCCTGTTGTGACCTCTCCATTTCTTTTAACTGACGTGCAACTTCGACCGCTTCCCGCTATTAGTATGCGGCGAGGCTTTTTGATACCTCCCGCTACTGCAACTCATTTATTATTTCCAACTGACCTCCCTATGAAAAATAACACAATACATGCATCAACAAAGCACTGATTTTATGATTTGTCTACCATGATTTTGCCACGGGCTGTTATTGGATTGGACAATGGAATCATGATCTCAGTAGTAAGATGCTTTTGGGAAATGTATGTATTTGACCCATTTGCTTGATGTGCTGAATTCTGCATTTAATCCATACTGTATTACTGCAGTTAGTAAGGATACACCAATTTTCACAGTATAGGTTGAGGTGATGTCTTGTCATAGACGCTGGGTTAGCTGGCTCAGCCTGGCTGGGGGCGTGGTCAGGGTGGGGTAAATCCCCCGTTCTATCCATTCAGCAAAGTTAGAATTTAGCTGCTAGCCCAGCCCAGGCAGACACGATCTAGGATTTAACCCCCGCAGTAAACGCACATCTGAACAGACGTCTTGTGTTCTGCTCTAGAATCCCCAATCCTGTACTGTAGAGCCGCAGCACCGTCCTTTGGTGAGTCAGCCCATTGAGATAGATAAGGGTTTTTACCCCACTCGCGCACCAGCCGTATAACATTTTGTGGGCTTCCCACACATGCTGACTGTCACTATCCTACACTGTACCACAATAATATATCGCCGAAGAAGTCATTTGCATGTATTCTACATTCAGCATCACAGTGGTTCTCAACGTGGGTTCCAGGGACCACCAGGGGTACCCTGAGAGTGTTCCACGCGGTCCCCAGCAAATTGATGAAATGTTCAACTTTAACATTATTTCAGTTACGAGAAGTAGAGAATGTAGAAGACTGACTGTTTTGATGATAGTTTCTCTATTGTGTCTCTCTAACTACAATACAGACAGTCATGCAATTCTGGACAAAATCATATCTAACAATAAAAACATTCTCAGCTTTAGGTCAGAGAGACCAACTCTCATCAAATGAGGATCAGTGGCCCTACAGTAATGTGTAGTAAATTAAATTATAGTCATAATAATTGATATGGAAAAGGTTAAGAATCACTGCAGCATCACATGTACTATGATGATGTAATTTAGCAATTGCGCTAATTCTGGCACATTTACATTGAGGTTTATTGCTGATAGTGATTGCACTGTCCCAATTAAATGAATAAATACATAATTATGACTAAGTACTCAGGTAGACAGTAAGGTGCAGAAAATGAGCTTCCCTTGTTCACTTGCACCTCAGAATTATAATGAAGTGTGAGAAAGTGAGCTGGTGTGTCTTCATATAGATATTCACGGAATATTTTTTATTTTTTATTTTCACGGAATTGTGTTGCTAAGGAACCGTTTGAAACCTAGCTTCTTTCCTGTCAGCTATTGTATTAGCAAACACTGTAACAGGAAGTAAGCTGGGGGAAATTTAGAACGTTTATGTTGTCAAGTTAAAACCATCATATAGTATAGTATGCTTCCCCTCTGCACCTGTAACCATCATATAGTATAGTATGCTTCCCCTCTGCACCTGTAACCATCATATAGTATAGTATGCTTCCCCTCTGCACCTGTCATAAAAACTCAAGTTAAAACCATCATATAGTATAGTATGCTTCCCCTCTGCACCTGTCATAAAAACTCAAGTTAAAACCATCATATAGTATAGTATGCTTCCCCTCTGCACCTGTCATAAAAACTCAAGTTAAAACCATCATATAGTATAGTATGCTTCCCCTCTGCACCTGTCATAAAAACTCAAGTTAAAACCATCATATAGTATAGTATGCTTCCCCTCTGCACCTGTCATAAAAACTCAAGTTAAAACCATCATATAGTATAGTATGCTTCCCCTCTGCATCTGTCATAAAAACTCATGCGTGCCAGAGGCACAGAGGAAGTTACCATGCCGATGTCGCTGATCGTCTGAGAGGTCCAGGTCTAACATCAGATCGTCTTCATCCAGCTCTGAGGAACCCAGGTAGTTCAGAACATCCTGAGGAGAAAAACCAAAAACATTTAATGACTTAAATATATAGCTTTGATACGATGTTACTATGATTTATTATTAAATGGTTTTCATAAAACTCTAGGTTTTATTATTATCCAGGTTGTTCAGTATAACCTAAGGGGGAAACCAAAAACTACTTTAGAATATGGCTTGAATAAGTCATTTACTATAGTTAATTTTAAAATCATTTCATTCTCTCAGTATTCAAGGTTGTTCAGCACATTCGGAGGAAAACCGAAAAACAATTTATTGCTTAAAATGTGTTTTGGACATGACATTGTTGAATAATCTTCATTACACTGATTAATCCATGTCGCTCATCGTACATCCTGGAAGAGATCTGCAAACCAGGAAAGGCATAATAAACATAAGCAACAATAATGGATGTTATTGTTATTAGGACATGGTGCTCTTTTTTCTGCCTGCTCTTAATGAGAGTAGTCCCTCATCATCCAAGCTCATGAAAACATATTGTTACTCTTGTTATGTTGGGATCATTAGGGTTCAGTTTGGGAAAAGCAATGAATGTGCCAGAGGCTGTCGTTTTATGTAACATCTGCTCTGTGCTTCACAAGCAACAACAAAAAAGCTAGAGCTAAAGCTAAACAAACCATAGGAAGTTATTTTGCAAATCTATTTATTATCAATGATGACCCAGCATTAACAGCCCATTATGTAGCTTCACAAATTAAAGAAAATAAAAAAAGATAAATAAATCCAAACTTTCAAACCCATTTTCTCATGATCTAAAACTGTTTTCCCCCCGGCTGATAAATCATGTATTTGACTTTTTCTTTAACAACCTGAATAACTATTGTTCTGCCATCAATTCATATAGCATATATAGTTAGCACCCGGCTACGTCCGGACTTGTTACTGTGGTCTGAGGTAGAGAAGAGAGTTTATTTTATCGAACTCACAGTCCCGTGGGAAGATCGAGTTGAGGAGGCTTATGAGCGCAAGAAAGCTAGGTA
The DNA here is from genome assembly GCF_964638095.1 of Poromitra crassiceps. NCBI lineage: Eukaryota > Metazoa > Chordata > Actinopteri > Beryciformes > Melamphaidae > Poromitra > Poromitra crassiceps. The sequence goes on along the minus strand of NC_139631.1, from coordinate 12,456,909 downwards.
TGCTGAAATGGCAGCAGAGGCAGAGCAGCGAGGTTGGAGGGCTCGAGTGCGGCCTGTAGAGGTGGGCTGCCGTGGTTTTGTGGCAAAGTCCGTTATTGCCTTACTAACTGAGTTGGGCATTCGGGGACGGAGCCTGAAACTTGCGGTTAGCAACATGTCTCAGGCAGCAGAACGAGCAAGTGAATGGCTGTGGATAAGGAGGAAACATGCTAGCTGGGGAGCTCGCTAAGGTCAGATTGATTGTTTGTTGTTGGTCATGATTAACGGTCCGCATCAACAGGGCTGAATCATTGACGGTGGTGGTGTAGTTAGGGATTGTTCGTTGTTGGTCATGATTAACGGTCCGCATCAACAGGGCTGAATCATTGACAGTGGTGGTGTAGTTAGGGATTGTTTGTTGTTGGTCATGATTAACGGTCCGCATCAACAGGGCTGAATCATTGACAGTGGTGGTGTAGTCAGGAATGTCATACCGAACCGACCTGGATAGCTAGGCTTAGATAGTGAGGTAATATGCAGTTGTGCGGTGGTAGCATGGAGGGGGGTGTTTCCAGGACGCTGGATTACACCGTTAAGCCTTCTTGAGGTGTCGTGGGCCTAACTTAACGAAACGTCGGTGAAGGAAGGTGCCCACTTGAAAACCCCAATGACATGCTTCATACTGCTGTTGGCTAGGGTAGGTAACTGGTGATTTGTGTCTTGTTTATTAGTTTGTTAGCCTGTTAGCTTGTTTTATTCTGGATTGGGCTTCTAAATGTGTTTTTCCTCGGATTTTGGCACAAGGGATAGTAACATCTTGTCCTGTGTATTAATTAATAATGCTCTGTGCTTCACAAGCAACAACAAAAAAGCTAGAGCTAAAGCTAAACAAACCATAGGAAGTTATTTTGCAAATCTATTTATTATCAATGATGACCCAGCATTAACAGCCCATTATGTAGCTTCACAAATTAAAGAAAATAAAAAAGATAAATAAATCCAAACTTTCAAACCCATTTTCTCATGATCTAAAACTGTTTTCCCCCCGGCTGATAAATCATGTATTTGACTTTTTCTTTAACAACCTGAATAACTATTGTTCTGCCATCAATTTTAAATTATATTTAGGTGAACAAATATTTGATATTATATATTGCTATTGATATTATTTCATATTTGAAATTAAAGTAAACATAATGCAACATGATGTCCTCAGTGCAAGAAACCTTTTAGTCTTCACTATTTTAACCTCGATGGAGCTGAAGATGTCATTTATACTGTCCACCGCTCTTGCTGTCTTTGAAAGATGGCTGGCTTACAGTCAAAACTCTTTTTAATGGAGCTCATATTTTTGACAGAGAAACCTTTTCTCTTAAAAGGTACATTCCATTAAAGTGAATTAAGAGAAAGGCATTTGCTGTAAAATCAAAGCATTAAATTAGTTAATGAAAATATATTAAGTACAAGTACCTCAAAGCTTGTGCAGTAATTACGTTTGGTGCTTTGAGTAAGTACTACTGTAGATTAGGAAGGACACACCCCAGTCTTTACTTTATTCTGTATTTCTGCCTATTAGCTAAAGGGAGTTGTCCATGAGACTATCTGCACTGTAACCCAGCCAAGGAACTACCGTCATTCAGTTGATCCCAAACCGCTTTCAAATTGCCATCCCAACATGTCATAAGAAAAACATCTTCAGATTATGAAGATGTTTTTTTCTTCTTCTCTGTCTCTGTGATTCATTCATTGCAGCTAATGCAAAAGGCATGAACTAGTCACAGTGTGATCACATACTGTACATCCAAAGTAATGCTGGCAACAGCTGGTGTAGTAGATAGAGCCTGTTTTCATCTCAGAGTGCCAAGTTCTCAGTTGTCAACTACAGTATACTAGAGTAAATATACCTACAGGATATATAGGGCCAGGGACTACAGTATACTAGAGTAAATATACCTACAGGATATATAGGGCCAGGGACTACAGTATACTAGAGTAAATATACCTACAGGATATATAGGGCCAGGGACTACAGTATACTAGAGTAAATATACCTACAGGTCAGGATATATAGGGCCAGGGACTACAGTATACTAGAGTAAATATACCTACAGGATATATAGGGCCAGGGACTACAGTATACTAGAGTAAATATACCTACAGGATATATAGGGCCAGGGACTACAGTATACTAGAGTAAATATACCTACAGGATATATAGGGCCAGAGACTACAGTATACTAGAGTAAATATACCTACAGGATATATAGGGCCAGGGACTACAGTATACTAGAGTAAATATACCTACAGGATATATAGGGCCAGGGACTACAGTATACTAGAGTAAATATACCTACAGGATATATAGGGCCAGGGACTACAGTATACTAGAGTAAATATACCTACAGGTCAGGATATATAGGGCCAGGGACTACAGTATACTAGAGTAAATATACCTACAGGATATATAGGGCCAGGGACTACAGTATACTAGAGTAAATATACCTACAGGATATATAGGGCCAGGGACTACAGTATACTAGAGTAAATATACCTACAGGATATATAGGGCCAGAGACTACAGTATACTAGAGTAAATATACCTACAGGATATATAGGGCCAGGGACTACAGTATACTAGAGTAAATATACCTACAGGATATATAGGGCCAGGGACTACAGTATACTAGAGTAAATATACCTACAGGATATATAGGGCCAGGGAGATTCATTCAACCAAGTTAAAACTAGGTCACTCACAGCAGTCACAAAAGGTTAAAAAAAGAATGTTCCCACACAGTGTGGCACTTCTGGGAGCCACATGCACACCCCTGCTAGCCTAGGATCAAATAGATTGTAAGATGTATGAAAAATAAATAAGAGGTATGTGTGCATTGAGGGTATTTGCACTCTTTAAATTAATGTACACACACACACACACACACACACACACACACACACACACACACACACACACACACACACACACACACACACACACACACACACACACACACACACACACAGATCAAAGAAGGTAAGGCACACAATTATATGTATATATATATATATCAGAGATGCTCACAAGTCATTTTTTGCAAGTCCAAGTCTCAAGTCTTTGGTCACAAGTCCAAGTCAAGTCTCAAGTCTCTATGGATGAGCGTCCTATCATCTGCTGCATGCCATCCGGTCTGCTTAGAACACTACATAGCTAAAACTAAGGAATTCAAAGCATGTACTGTATTATCCTCACTCCTTATCTATTAGAATACAGTAGCAGCAATGATTAGAGATGATATTAGTAGACATTTCTTTAATGTTAATGCACCAAAACAATTAAATAAAAAAGAAAGAAAAATAAAGAGCAGCGTCCCTGGGTTGAAACGGCAATGGGACCCTATGGAGCCTGAGCTTGAGTGTCTGACTCTAGCCGGCTGACCCTGTTTACAATTTTAAAAACTGCGACAATTCACACAACTTTAACACGACATGCATATATTCAAACTCTTGAGCTACTTCTGCTCTCACTCAGAATGTCAAAATATAAACAATGTGATTTTTTGAGATATTTAACGTTTGTTTGGCACGACTCATACTAGTTAACTGCCGCGGTTCCGGGTGTTTTGCGGTGTCGTGATGTCACGCTGATCCATCGTATATCTATATCTATGTCTGTCTGTCTGTCTGTCTGTCTGTCTGCCTGCCTGCCTGCCTGTCTGTCTGTCTGTCTATATGTGTGTGTATGTGTGTGTATGCAGAGAGAATGAGAGAGAGAGAGAGATTGTATAGCATTGATGTTCCACCCAGCAGAACCTGAGGTAATCAACTAATAACGTCTTATAAATCCATGTTTTATGAACCTCCCTCCAGCTTGGGTGATCCTGAGTCATCAACACAGCATCCCCAATCGCTGCACTCATGTTCAGCTTGGGTCTGCTCAAGCCCTGATCTACCAGCTAGCTGAGCCACAGCCACAGGACTGTAGTGAGTCATCCCTCAGCACTTAATACCCACCACCAAATCTCCACTTTAATTAAAGCCTTCGTGGACATGTGGGCATTATTTACCTCCGATTTATAAGCTATTGCCTGGTGAACAGTGATGCAGTTTTGTAAATACTCTCATGTTGTTAGTGTTACTTTGAGGTTATAATGATGCAGTAGGACATGCCTCCTTTGGGTTTAGATGAGTTTCAAAAGGCAATGCTGCCATCTGATGGTAGCCAGAGGGAAATCAGCTACATAAGTCAGATTATGCGGCGTACCGGTTGATTGACAAACTCCTACACATTTTAACATTATGTAAATGGGGAAAAATGCCACTGAACGTTCTATTAATTACATAGACAGTAGCTTTTCTCACAAGGGAGAGAGCTGTGGCAATATAGGAGTATTGAAAAACAAATACAACTACAATAATGAACAGAGGAGTGCAGAATCAGTCATACAATTCAAACCAATCAATTGAATCCTTACTAAATTTATCTGCAAACAAAAATGACCAACAGTTTACAGCAGGGGTGGGCAACTATTTTTCATGGGGGGCCACATGATAAACCCAGATTGTTGCCGGGGGCCGAACAAATATTGTCATGCCGTAACCCATGGATGGGCAACTTTGATGATAGAGAGGGCCACAAAAAAATGTCCTCGCTAGGATTTTGCTGAGGGCTGAACGGCGCCAGTGCGAAAAATTTGGGGCATTTGAAGCCAGGTTTAGAGGAATAACTCATTTTAAATTAACAATTGTGATGTCATTATTCAGTCTTAACCATCAATATTTGATCCTTTTTCTGACTCCACCTGCTCTCCCTGCAGGGCTTGAAATTAACTTTTTTCACCACCTGCCAATATGGCTGCTAGATTTTAAAGTTACCAGCCAATTAGAATTTCCACTAGCCAAAATGTTTTTCTTGAAATAAACCAGAATATGAGTATGAATATGAATAATTTAAGCATAAGTATCAGTAAGTGGCCCGGGATTCTCAAAACCTGTGTTGAGGGTCACACAAGAACAAAAATGCAATCTTATAGCTAAATAAATCCAAAACCAACAAGTTAATTATTTAAATTTATACTTCAATGTAGAACAGTAATTTCTTACACATGAGATTACTTTTAGCCTTTTAGTCATAAATATTATTGAAAGATATTCCATATTCCAGACTGAAATGCTATAACAGAAGAGTATTGCCCAGAATGACATGAACATTTGGACACTTATTCAGCGGGTATATTGCATGTTGCGTTCAAGTGCACTGTAAAAAAAAAAAAATTTTTTTTTTTTTGCAATTCCATCGCGGGCCACACAGGGGGCGCCCGCGGGCCGCATACGGCCCGCGGGCCGTATGTTGCCCATGTATGGTTTACAGGGTGCCAAACCGCACAGTGTGTCCAAGTGTTCATAAGGCCACCTGGTACCTGGCTTGAGTTCCCACCTGGCTCTTTTCCTTTGGTTGAACATTTTCTCTTGATCACACACACACACACACACACAACCTGGGGAGGTCAGGAGTGCCAACTGGCAACACTGGCTTCCATGGGAACCTGCTGTCACCACCACCAGCATCAAGACTTTCCCTCCTTCTCAAGACTGGTAACTACAACAGGCAGCATTACTTAACTCTGGACGCAAAATGAAATGACTTTACCGGGGCCAAATCATATTTTCACATAATTCTTTGCATTTGTTTTAGACTGTGTGCACCATTCTGGTGGAGCATAACACATAGAACAGAATAAGCTGCAGCATAAACTGTGTAGACAAACTGTTGTATTGAAAGTCTTTTTGGCATTCTCTCACTCACATGATACAGAGTAAGTGATATTTTCAGAGTACTTTTAGTCTTATAGGTATCTCAATGTCTTATAGAAAAACGATGTGCACGGCACGGCACACCAGAAAATGAAAATGTTCAATCTTCAACATTTCTTCGAGCCAAACAACTTTTGTCTGACAGACTCATGGAGCGTATGGAGATGGATCAGAAAATCCAATAAGCAGCTCTGTTGATTTCTCATGGCTTCACAGCCTGGCTCTATTGATCTCCCTCACATCTGACTACAACAGCCTCAATGCTTGTGTCATGTCTGACTAGTCATCCATACCTTTCATTTCATCTCCATCTCTCTATTGTGTTTGTGTGTTTGTGTGTGTGTGTGTGTGTGTGTGTGTGTGTATGAAAGAGCGAGAGAGAGAGAGAGAGAGAGAGAGATAATATCCCTACTGTAGCTAACAGCTATATTGGTGTTCTCTAAAGCCATATCTCCTACGTTTTCCACGTGAAGCCATGGCGTTCTTCATATGAACATCATATTACTGTGTTTTCATGGGGTGCCCAATGTAGCAAACATCACCGAAAAGACTATAACGCATTTCACCATAGAGCAGTCGAACACAAGACCTCATTTTAGGCATTGAAGCTAATCGCTAAAAGGGATTGGAAAAGAAATGAAGACCCATACCGTGCGATGCTAGCACCCACCGAGACTTCATTTGAAGCTAAATTACCCATTTTAATGTGCCCCTCTAGCCACACAAATGCGTTAATACAATTTTATAACCCAGCGATGTCACCTTCCTACCTCAGATGTGTGATTTGAGTGAGTATAATCTTTGACTTAATAGAGATAATATCAGATCCGGGCCTCGTTAGAAGACTGCTCCATCTCTTAACGGCCAGGTGGAATGACGTCCAAAACAGGGATACGAGGAACCATTAAAAGTCTGTGCACACTCTATGGACTCTATGACATATACAGTCAATGAAAAGTACATTTATGCAGTGCTTTAGGGTTCCTAAATGCATTAAGTTCAAGGGAGGGAGATTTAGCTTTGCACAGCAGCAGCCCGGTATTCTGGCTTCCAGCAAATGCAGCAATGGAAAGTATGCAGACTTACAATCGACTTTCATTCTTTATGGGAAGATACTTCAGAGCCAATTGCCTTTACAATATTTGAGGGCTACAAGAGTGAATGTCCAGTCAAATCTGAAATGATTTCATTCATTCAAAGCAACCTGCATGTAAAGGAATGGATTTCACTCATTTTGACTGATTTACATCAATTGACTTGTTTTTGAAACTGTATCTATTGAGTGATGACTCAAATTAGAGTCAAAGCAGGGCCGGCGTGAGGGGTGAGCATTGGATGGCAATGCCCCTCTAACATGGGATTTTGTGCAAACCCAGAGTTCACATCCATGTTTAACTGTTTGAGTGAGAGGGAGTTCAGTTCAGATAGCGACTGTTTAGTTGGAGTACTGAGATTTCCGAGGGTCAGCGAACACATCGTTGTCAGCCGAGTCGCTGTGAAGCCTGTCAGTCATCATGAGTCCTGCCACCCAGAGCCGTGTATATGGAAGAGTCGCGACAGCTCCATTCCCTCCAATGGACCAGTTTTTTACTCTCAAGAGTTCCAGGAAGTAAGGTCCTGGATTGAGCAGCACTGTCGAGTTGCAGCAAAATGGACAGTTTGTGTTTTGAGTTTGTGTTGTTTGTGTTACTTTGAAAGTTTTTTTTTAGAAGCAAATTGTACAACATTTGAGGGGCCTGCCTGAATGCTGTGGTCATGAAAGAGAAAAGGTTACGCCTTGCAGAGGATCCGACAATCCTGAGAAGACAATAGTCTGCCCACTAGTGGACAAAGCTCACATGGCATGCATGAGCAGGTGCAATTATTGGTGGGAAAACACCACTTTGGCTGAGGTCAGTCTGCAATAATCCACATTATTCCAGATAATAATAACAAAAAAGGTAATATTATACAAAGAGTTTATTTGCAAAAACAGGTATCTCCATTTGTATTTTTTTTTTTTATCCTTTTGTATTATATTGATGTATGTTCACATAAATCACTCCAGGGAGTATCAAATAGATGTTTATTCATTTTCGGAATGGCTGTTTTTGCAAATGAACGCTTCAAAGAGGCTAGCGTCCTGCCATAATCACTATCACATCAAACACAAGCAGTTATGTTAACTAAGTAATTAATTCTCAAATTAATGCATTAATGCATCCAATTAATCAAATTAATGTAATGCATGAATGCATTAATTAGGAAATATTTATATCAACCTACTTGTCTTCACATAATGGGAGGTATTAATATGAACTCTATCTTAAAGCATTGAGGAGTTATAGTGGTTTCAAGAAAATCTGTTTTTCCTAATTAATATGCAAATTGATGCTCTAAAACTTTAATCAGGTCATGTGCTCTATAGTGAAGCTGTGGTGTAGGTATGAAGTACAGAATAATAAAGCTCTTCACTTCAACCGTTTATTTTACAGCTTTTATGTTTGCCAAAGGTGCCAATAATCCTGGACGGCTCTGCAGCCGTCAAAACACAAGTACAAGCAAACAAACCTTTTCTTCATCAACCACTTCTGTCAGTGCTCTGCTGCCTTGACAGTTGGCATTAGACACTTAAGTAGAAATATGCTGATTTCATGTATGTATGATATTTACAACTGAGGTTTATGATATCTTTGTGCAAAGAGCGTACTCATAATCCATCCATATCGGTATTATCCTTCTCCTCTTTTTAATACCCAAATATCTGTTTGTGGTTATTATCACTGTGAATCGTGCCTGGGAAAGAGCTTCTTATGTATATGATTAATGCAGGTGTCATTTACAATATCTAGGTTTTACAAGGCAGCAATCAGCCTGGACAATATGAAAACCTGAGGCGTACTGCTTCAGACACTGTGGAGGAAGAAAGCTACCAGCCAAGGAACTATTGATATCCACACTTTTCAGTAACAAAAGCATGTGCTAACAGTTCTTCAGATTGTGGGATAAGAGATCATTTCTTAGAAAATGTCTCTTGTAATGACAAACATCGATGTTTTTAATCAACTGGAATTGAATGTAATCACGGTCGGTCGGCCA